>NC_069504.1:1138619977-1138722477 GCF_027579735.1 Bombina bombina | reverse complement strand
AGGGCCTTTTGTAGGGCATTGCTCTAAGTTAAACAGCTCTTTTACATTAAAAAATTACAAAGTTGGGGGGGGGGGCGTGTCCAACCACCGACCAAGATGGCTGCTTGTTAAACCTCATCCAACTATGGGAGCTGATAAAACTGTTGTTTGTCTCTCCGGAAGCTGTTAGACTTTGTTAATTTCAAGAGAATTGAGACAAACATTACTTTTGCAACAGATGTATGTGACATCTGTCCACTAATAAGAATAAGCAGCCCAAATTAGAGAAGGTATGCAGCAGAGGCCTGGGAGCGGCCTATACCTTTCTCTACCCCCTATTATCCTGATTTATCAGTATATCCAGCCAGTTGTGCTGAAGCAAGAACACTTACAAGAATTCATTATGGAAGACCAACATAGCTACAGAATAATAGAGTTAATGAGTGCTCATTTTTCTCGTTTTGAAGAGGAAGTGACCAAAGTTTTGCGTTTATCTATGGAAGAGGTTATTACAGAAAGTATGACTGATGTAGCGAAAGCTTTTCATACGAGATTTAAAAAGGCTCCATTACCTCAATCATCACCTATAAAAGAGGGGGCTTCACCTAAAGAATTGGAGACAACGTTTAATAGCCAGGAGCCTGGAATTATAGCCCGACATGTGGCACACCCACAGCAAGGGACTATTGTGCAGGAGGCAATTCGGAGAGTAACGCTGAATGAAGTATACATGTTACTGCAAGATGCCACCCCAGTTGAATATAGCCGTCAAGACTCAAATATCTTTGATGAAGTTTACCGGTTCACTGTGTACCAGACTATGGAAAGACCTTGGACCTTGCCCCCCCCCGGACGATCCTGGTGGGTGAAGCAGCTTATTTGGAACTGGGTCCAATTCAGGGCATGACATTATGCCTACAGCATATGGCGATGCAGGAGTCTTGGAGCTGGAAGTCAGGGGACATTTTGGAGGCTGTATTGGGTATGTCCTATTGTCATACCGTACCAACAGAGGTTCCCGCTGGAGGGATGTGCTACATTCTGTTTTATCTCTGTCTTCGTTCAGGGAATTTCTGTTGCCCCAGCGTGTATGATACTGTTGGGGTTGGTTAAAATATTGACTAAGCGCTAGATAAAGCCGGACTGCATTAACCAGCTAGGTCGGTATCTAATGGGGATCCTCTAAATACCCTACATCAAGTAACTGATAATATTCCGGAAAATAATGCAGCTTAAAAGTCTAAATCACTTGTTATTCATCGACTTTTTAGCCTGCTTTCTTTTGCTTATATGATGTTCAGAGTGTTTTTTTCTGTTTTTTTTTTTTAATCTTTACATGTTGGGATTAGTTTCGTTTGCATGTATATTTAACTTGGGTTCCATATATGCTCGGGTTGAGCTCATGATTTCAATATTGATATAGGTTAAGGGCAAGATAAGAGAAGCCAGAACCCTACATTTCTAGTCTGATATATCTAACTCCAATACAATTTGTAATCTTTGTTTATTTATAATTATTAGCATAGTCTTATGAGATCTTATACAAATACCAGCTATCTAGGCTAAAGGGTTGCAGAGATTCACAGATCTCTAAACTAAGAAGATTAGAATGGTAAATATATTAGAGAAGGACCAAGTTCTCAGAAAGATTTTTCCGGATATGTGTATAGATATAGATAGCAGCTTAAGAGAAGTAGTTACCATATATCCCCTGCTATTTAGACTATATACTTGTTTACTGCTTATTAGGATACTATATAACATGTAAAATAAGTATATCCCATATATATGCTAGATTCCCATCTAGGATGAAGCCCAAATAGTACTTTTTATGGGTGTTTAGGCCATTCACGTAGCCTAGGTTTGCATACCTCTCAGATTGCAAAGCTTGATGGTTTTATACAAAGGGCTCATGTCATCAGCTATGTAGGTGTATATATTTACAGTTCAATGCGCATTTAAATCTTGTTAATTGTATATTTGGTGATACATTCATCACCAAATGTAATGTGTATTATGTAATATTATAGTTTGACTACAAGGTTAGATTTGTATGTACCCCTTTACCTACAAGTCCCAGTAGTTATGTCAACCTAGCCCTCGTGAGACACTTGTAAATATGCACAGAGCTCCCTGGATTAGTTCTACACGAGCAATTGCTATTTCTTAAATTCTTTCAGTTATACTGGAATATATCACCAAACTTATAACATTTGCAGTCCCTTCCATATACAAGTGTAAGATATATTATGACCGGCCCTTCTCTGTAGTTGTATCAGTCTATATTTGCCCTCTATAGATGTGAACCAATAGTACTATTATATAAGATGAATATATATGCTGTGTTTTAATAATGTTCTGAAGGCCCAAATGGGACCTAAATATTGTAGAGATATAGAAGTATAAGACATAGGGCTCTATTTAACAAGCTCCGTATGGAGCTTGATGGCCCCTGTTTCTGGCGAGCACTCCAAAGACCGCTGCTCCATAACCTGTCCGTCTGCTCTGAGCAGGCGGACAGACATTGCCGGAAATCAACCAGATCGAGTATGATCGGATTGATTGACACCCCCTTGCTGGTGGCCCATTGGCCGCGAGTCTGCAGGGGGCGGTGTTGCACCAGCAGCTCTTGTGAGCTGCTGTTGCAATGCTTAATAAGGCAAGTGTATTGCTCGCCGTATTCAGCGAGGTCTGGTGGACCTGATCCGGATTACTATGTTACCATAGTATTTAACAGGTATAAAAGGGACCTGCTATTAATACAACCCTCCTGCTATTTTTTCTTCCTTTTTTATATCAGATGCATTAGAGATCCAAAAGTGGCCTCACTTTTTTCACAGGAGGTAGAAAACTGAGGATAACTATTGGATAGTTTCTGTTTTATTTTATCATACCAGTACTATTTAGATATATTGGCTAAGACATTGTATTTCACTTTATTGCCTATGTATCTATCTGCTCATATGTTATTCCATTGCCATGGAACATACCATCTGTCTGTTTGTACTGTTGCATGTCAGTACCTGTGTATGTTTACTTTAATCCTCAATAAAAATATTAATTTTTTTTTTACAAAGTTCCCCTAACAGTAAACCCCCCACTCAATCAACCCCTCAAAATAAAAAAACTTAAGTCTAAAAAAACCTAAGCTACCCATTTGCATTGGCATTGCCCTTAAGCAGGCTTTCAGCTCTTTTACAGACCATTAAAATACAAAAGCCATAATCTAAAAAAATTGCCACCCGTGCATTGCAAATACTATATTAAAATTATTGATCCCTAATCCGCCGCCCACCCACATCGCCAATACTATATAAAGCTATTAACCCCTAACCCCCCCCCGCATCGCTACTCCTCTAATAAAACTATTAACCCCTAAATTGCTGGCCCCCCACATCACTAATACTAAACTAAACCTATAAAACCCCTAATCCTAACACCCCCTAACTTTAAATTTACAATATAACTATCTTAAAATAAATAAAAACTTACCTGTGAAATAAATAAGATTAAACTATAAATAGGCCTGTTTGTGAGGCACAGGGATATGCTTATCCCATGAACTTTTTAATGGAGCAATAAAAGTTATATTTTATGTAAACTAACAAATGGACTCCCGGCATTTCTTTCTTCAATTGCTTTAAACTATAAAAAAACCTTACATAAATATTTTAATAAAATAAAATAAACTACAAATAAAAAAAACTAAATTACAAGATTAAAATAACCTAACACTATAAAAAAATACAAATTTAAATATACCTAATACTACGAAAAAATAAAAAAAATCTAACATTACCAAAAAACAAACACTAAATTAATCTTCGTGCCACCGGGATGAAGATAGAAGATGCCCACGCCATGTAGGAAGATGTCTCAGCCTGGATGAAGACTTCTTGCCGCCTGGATAAAGATGGATGTCTTCAGGAACTGTGAGTAGATTTCCTGGGGTTAGTGTTAGTTTTTTTGGGTGTTTATTTTTAGATTAGGGATTTTTTATTTTAATGGGCAATGAAAGAGCTGAATGCCCTTTTAATAGGTAGCTTAGGTTTTTTTAGACTTAGGTTTTTTTTTATTTTAGGGGGTTGGTTGGGTGGGGGGTTTAATGTTAGGGGGGACTTAATCATTTTTTAATGTAAAAGAGCTACAAAAGGCCCTTTTACGGACTATTGGTAGTTTATTGTTAGGTTAGGGGGTGTTTTTATTTTGGGGGGGCTTTTTTGTTTTTATAGGGTTATTAGATTAGGTGTAGTTTTTATTATTTTTAATAATTTTGTTTATTATTTTTTGTAATCTTAGTGTTTTTATTTTTCATAATTTTAGTTCTTGTTTGTTTTTTGGTAATGTTAGATTTTTTTATTTTTTGTAGTGTTAGTTTTTTTTTAATTTGTAGTTTATTATATTTTATTAAAATTGTTATGTTAGGTTTATTTATAGTTTAATCTTAGTTTTTTTTATTTCACAGTTAAGTTTTTATTTAATTTAAGATAGTAATATTGTAAATTTAATTTAAAGTTAGGGGGTGTTAGGTTTAGGGGTTAAAAGTTTAATTTAGTGATTTGCGATGTGGGGGGCCAGAGGTTGGGTGGGGGGGTTAACTTTTAGGGGGGACTTTGTAATTTTTTAATGTAAAAGAGCTGTTACTTAGGACAATGCCTTACAAAAGGCCCTTTTAAGGGCTATTGGTAGTTTATTGTTAGGTTAGGGGCTGTTTTTATTTTGGGGGGCTTTTTTGTTTTTATAGGGCTATTAGATCAGGTGTAATTTTTATTATTTTGGATAATTGTTTATTATTTTTTTGTAATCTTAGTGTTTTTTTATTTTTCGTTTTTCATTTTTTTTGTAGTGTTAGGTTATTTCAATTTTGTAATTAAGTTTTTTTTTATTTATAGTTTATTATATTTTATTAAAATAGTTATGTTAGGTTTATTTATAGTTTAATCTTAGTTTTTTTTTATTTCACAGGTAAGTTTTTATTTAATTTAAGATAGTAATATTGTAAATTTAATTTAAAGTTAAGGGGGTTTTAGGTTTAGGGCAGTATTTTAATAGTTTAATTTAGTAATTTGCAATGTGGGGGGACGGCAGTTTAGGGGTTAATAGGTATAGTTTAGTATTAGCCATGAGGGGGCCAGCGATTTAGGGGTTAATAGTGGTTTATGATAGGAGTAGCGATGTGGGGGGCCCATGGTTTTTGGGTTAATATAATATATATATTGTTGGCAAAGTTTTGGCCAACAATATATATACTATAACTTTATTATAGTAGTAGCGATGTGGGGGGCTGGCAGTTTAGAGTTAATAGGTTTATTTAGTGTTGGCGATGTCGGAGGGTGGCAGTTTAGGGGTTAATAGGTTTAATTAGGTGTTAGCGATGTGGGTGTGCGGCAGATTAGGGGTTAATGAATTTCTTTAGTGTTGGCAATGTCGGGGGCGGCAGATTAGGGGTATTTAGACTAGGGGTTTATGTTAGGGTGTAAGGTTTATAATAAACTTTCTTTTCCCCATAGACAGCAATGGGGATTGCATTACAGGAATTGCTATTCCATGATCGCAGGTGTTAGTTTTTTTCTAACACTTTATCTTCATTGATGTCTATGGGGGAAAGCGTGCACAAGCACGTAAAGTCAGGCCTTGGGTTTTGTGCGGTATGGAGCGTATCGCACCATATGGCACAACACAAGAAGGTTTATCAGTAAATTGTAATGGCAGCGCTATGGAGAGTGCGATACCGCTCATTCTTTTTTGCCTTATTTACACATCCAGTTTAGCGCACAACTTGTAATATTGGTGTATATTTGCATCAGAATATTGCTTTAAGCAACTGGTTTCTGCCTAATTTGTCCTCCAAGGCAAACATAGCGTTTCTAAAGGTAAATAATATTGGTGTTTAAACATCTGTAAACTTAATTACATTTTATTCAGTTTACTTGGAGATATCAGACAAGCCACAAAGCAGGCAATCAGCTTCGGGCAAGGTTCATAATGTCCCTCTGCTATTTTTCTAGGGAAGAGAAAGGAACTCACGTATCTGAGACTATGCCTTCTGCTATTTGTCTAGGGAAGAGAAAGGAACTCACGTATCTGACACTATGCCTTCTGCTATTTGTCTAGGGAAGAGAAAGGAACTCACGTATCTGACACTATGCCTTCTGCTATTTGTCTAGGGAAGAGAAAGGAACTCACGTATCTGAGACTATGCCTTCTGCTATTTGTCTAGGGAAGAGAAAGGAACTCACGTATCTGAGACTATGCCTTCTGCTATTTCGCACACATGGACAAACAATAGGGCAAACGTTAAAATCCATCGTAGACTATGTCCCGGGAAATGGAGCCAGGTGTTATGGTGAATCTGGACCTTTGAGCTTTGACTTCCCCACCCTGTAAAAGGGAAACAATATAAATTAGAAACAAAATATACAATAATACAAAATTGTCTAATCTTTACACAGCCAAGTAAGTAATGTTACATGATTTTCATAAATATATTTTACCTCTATATTTAACTTTGTTCAGTTTAGATCATGAAAGGGTTACCTGACCACATATCAAATTAAGAAATCTAAGGTTGAGGGGTGGAGTAGGGATAGGCAGGGGCAGGCTCATATTGGGCTGGAGAAAGAGATATCATGGCCTGGAGGAAGGACTGTGCCACATAATTAGGAGTGGGAATGGTGTGTGCTTAGTGGTCTGGGGCTGAGTTGGGGTGGTCTTTGTTTAGATTGTACCTGATTGGGAAGGAAAGTGAAACAGAATTCCTAATTATTGTCAATATCGCAACATGTGTATGTGTGTGACCTGGGAACCAGTGTAAGGCCCCACAGTAAGAAGATGGAGATGTGAACACAAAGTTTAATGACTTTGCTGAGGGTGAGCAGGTGTTTTGTAGGGTAAAACTCATAAATTGTCAGGTACAAATGAGACAAAGGGGCTGATTTATCATCGATCTGTCCGACATGATCCGCTCACCGGATCATGTCCAACAGACATCGACAAATGCTGACAGTGTATGCTTATCATTGCACAAGTAGTTCTTGTGAACTGCTTGTGCAATGCCACCCCTGCAGATATCAGGGGGTGTCAATCAGCCCGATCGTATAGGATCGGGTGGATTGCAGACCGCAGCCTCAGAGACAGTGGACCAGTTATGTTATGGAGCAGCGGTTTTAAGACCGCTGCTTCATAACTGCTGTTTCCGGTGAGCCTGAAGTCTCGCACTGAAACAGGGGCATCAGGGGCCGTTTGGCCCTTGATAATTCGGGCCCCATATTTCTACTTTAAAGGAAAAAAGATAAAATCACCACTGAAAACATGGAACGTAGCTCCTCTTCAAAGGCAAGTAACAATAAAACCATTTGAGTTATTTTACAGATTAACAATAGCTAAATATATGTTTATTTAATCTTTTTTCCAACCTAAATGATTCCTGACATACAGTATGTGACCTTAACTCTGCACTGCCCTGTGTGACAAAACAGTTTTATGTGGCCAAAAAATCTACCCTGGGCTGTCATGTACCTTATTCAGATACGTCACTTGCACAAAGCTAGAACATTATGTCATAGGTTACAGTACAGGGTCACACAAAGACACACAAGATATTTCAAGGAATACTTAGCAACTGATTACCTTAAAAATATCATCTTATTCTTCCAACAGATTTTATTATAAGACCAAAAACTTTTTTTTTTTCATTTTTCTTGTCCACTGCAATGTTATTTTTTTTTTTAATTAAAGTTTAACAGATTAATTTATTACATCCCCATTACAAATACATAAACAATAAAAATGGCAAAGATCATGAGAAATAGGAATGGGAGAAAGGAGATAAGTGTCTAGGATCAAGAAAAAATGAGACTGTTTGCAAGTTAGGAACGGCTGCAAACTCAGCCTCTAGCTTCATCAGTCTTGTCAAAAAGTTGCTTTAGATACAAATATGGATGTTTTGGGCTTACATAGGGCCTGATATTCAAAAACTCGTCGGGATGGACAGAAATCACACAAAATCTTTGGGATTTGTTTTAGACCTTGCAGTGTAACTTATGAGTCTCTGTTTCACATAAAGAGCACTGCATAGCAACATAAACATTTCTCAAGATGAAATTTGTGTTTGTACATTTTTTTTTAAGAAGCTCTCAGTACCGATGAGACTTCTTAAATCATCTCACCTGAGCGGCAAAGTTTTCAATATCAGACCCATAGTGCTAAATATGTATCAACGTACGATTTTATCTCTTTACAGATAGGATTCCCAAAAGGAAACCATTTGCAAACAGATGAACTTCTGTGACTGCTCTTTCTGGGGTCCAGCCTCTCTAGCTTTCTTGCTCTCTGTGTCCAGTCTCCAATAGACATAGGTTTTAACAAATTCATTCTGTAACCAGAGTTGTTTTTAAAAGGGGCATTGTTAGAGACATCCTCCTCAGTGAACTCAATCTAGTATCTTTTTAATGTTGCTACTAGGGATACTCAGAGAACTCAGTCACTTAGGGTAAATTTTGGGGATAAATGATGACTTACATAGCAAGGCTGAATGAGCGTATTGAACATGCAATTTGGTGCTCATCTCTTTTGTAGTGACCTCAATATTTAGTTATAGTAAAAATAAAGAGGGCGCTAAGAAAGCTAATAGGACCCCTAGCGATATATTTAAAGATTTTACACCCACTGTGTAATCAAAAAAATACATTAAAAAAAATGATAAGTTGACCTAAAAAATACGTTGACCAAAAAATAACAAAATAAAAAATAAAATAATAAAATAATAAATTAATTCTAGTTAAATCAAAATAGTGACCTAAGTGTTCTGTGAATAGACAACTTATAAAATGTATATAAATGATTTAGATGAATATCTAAATAAACTTCATCAACATCATAATAGTGATTACAAATATATTTATTGTGAACTAATATTGGATAGTTAATACATTAAAACCTATTCGAAAACATCCACTTTGGGATCTAATAGCTTAAAAATACATATAGCTTAAAATACATATATACATAAGTTCCATATTTAAAAGGCAATCATATAAAGGCAATCACATAAAGGCAATCTCTTAAATTCTATTATAGGCAATCAAATTTGAATATATCATCCGTAGCAGTCATAAGGAAACAATCATAAGGTGATAGTCCCAAACCACATTAGAGACTTTTCTAAGTCCATGAAATATTAATTCCATATGTGGGTACTTCTTCGTTAGCTAACAAAATTTCTCAGGTATAGCAGAAAAACTTGATTACCAATTCATCTTTTTGCAAGTCAGCTTTTTGCAAGTCTTACCGGTTCTCTTCCCGGTTCTTCAACAAAAAGTAGGGGGTTCCCCCTGTCCTATAATTGGGAGAGTCTTACCTCCAATCTTTCTTATCCTGTTGTTTAGAGGATCTCACCTCCGGTCTGATCAGTTAGCTTTGTTCGGTTCGCTCTGCGTCCAGAGACGCCAAACTGGCTTCCTTCTCCCCGTCTGTTACCGACTTTCCTTTGACGTCACAGAAGCGTGTCAGGGAATCTAATCATATCCTCTGTTAATTGCGAAAGTAATAATTAGAACCCTTCACAGATGTCTGTTGTTGTACCTCTTCTTAAGTACCGCACATTAGTACATATGTATGTTGGTCTTTTTATGAGTATCAAACACGGATACTGTGGGTTAACTTTATTTGGTGTAATCTTGTTTTTTTTGGTTCCTTCACAGCTTCTATGCATTTCACCCATCTCTCCAAGCTTTTTCAAGATGCTGTGTAGAACACACGCTCCTTCTTTTAAACCTCTGCTCTCCGTTTTATTGGTCAAGCGGTTCTTAAAGTGATATTCAGTAGTTTTGTTCTGATTTTCTTGGTTAACTTTACTTCTCAGAAGAACACAAGGGCCTCTAGTTATGAAGCTGTCTACTTACCTGCATTCGCCGGCACAATACGCTCGCCTACAATCGCCACCGCGGAACTGAATACACTCGCCAAAGTTATCAATAAAGCTGTCAAAAAGCCGCGCACCAAGTACGGGGCGATGGGTAGCGGACTGTGATAGTTATCAATCATCAATCTCGCTGCTCTTCGGCTTTTTGACAGCTTTATTGATACCCCTGTCACTAAGCACTCACACTATACTATACTGTTCTACCCCCTATACCGGCACCCCCGGAGCCCCCAGCAACTAAATAAAGTTATTAACCCCTAAACGGCCGCTCCTAGACCCAGCCGCAACTATAATAAATATGTTAACCCCTAAACCGCCACTCCCGTACCCTGCCGCAACTATAATAAATATGTTAACCCCTAAACCGCCGTTCCCAGACCCCGCCGCCACCTACATAATACCTATTAACCCCTATCCTGCCCCCCTATACTGCCGCCACCTATAATAAATGTATTATCCCCTATCCTGCCCCCCCTACACCGCCGTCACTATAATAAAATTATTAACCCCTAAACCTAAGTCTAACCCTAACCCTAACACCCCCTAACTTAAATATTAATTAAATAAATCTAAATAATATTACTCTTATTAAATAAATGAATCCTATTTAAAACTAAATACTTACCTATAAAATAAACCCCAATATAGCTACAATATGCATTGTAACTATTTTAGGATTTATTTTTATTTTACAGGTAAGTTTGTATTTATTTTAACTAGGTACAATAGTTACTAAATAGTTATTAACTATTTAATAACTACCTAGTTAAAATAAATACAAAACTACCTGTAAAATAAAACCTAACCTAAGTTACAATTACACCTAACACTACACTATACTTTAATAAATTATTCCTATTTAAAACTAAATACTTACCTGTAAAATAAACCCTAAGATAGCTACAATATAATTAATAATTACATTGTAGCCATTTTAGGATTTATTTTTATTTTACAGGTAACTTTGTATTTATTTTAACTATTTATTTTTAACTATTTAATAACTACCTAGCTAAAATAAATACAAAATTACCTGTAAAATAAATATAAATCCTAAAATAGCTACAATGTAGCTATTAGTTATATTGTAGCTATCTTAGGGTTTATTTTATAGGTAAGTATTTAGTTTTAAATAGGAATAATTTATTTAATAAGAGTAATATTATTTAGATATATTTAATTAATATTTAACCCCTTAATGACCACAGCACTTTTCCATTTTTTGTCCCTTTGAGACCAAGGCTATTTTTACATTTCTGCGGTGTTTGTGTTTAGCTGTAATTTTCCCCTTAATCATTTAATATACCAACACATATTATATAACGTTTTTCTCGCCATTAAATGGACTTTCAAAATATACCATTATTTTTATCATATCTTATAATTTACTATAAAAAACATTATAAAATATGAGGAAAAAATTGGAAAAAAAAACACACTTTTTCTAACTTTGACCTCCAAAATCTGTTACACATCTACAACCACCAAAAAAAAACATATGCTAAATAGTTTCTAAATTTTGTCCTGAGTTTAGAAATACCCAATGTTTACATGTTCTTTGCTTTTTTTGCAAGTTATAGGGCCATAAATACAAGTAGCACTTTGCTATTTCCAAACCACTTTACATTGGGACACTGATATCTTTCAGGAATCTCTGAATAGCCATTGACATGTATATATTTTTTTTAGAAGACATCCCAAAGTATTGATCTAGGCCCATCTTGGTATATTTCATGCCACCATTTCACCGCCAAATGCGATCAAATAAAAAAAATTGTTCACTTTTTCACAATTTTTTTCACAAGCTTTAGGTTTCTCACTGAAATTATTTACAAACAACTTATGCAATTATAGCATAAATGGTTGTAAATGCTTCTCTGGGATCCCCTTCGTTCATAAATAGCAGACATATATGGCTTTGGCTTTGCTTTTTACTAATTAGAAGGCTGCTAAATGCGACTGCGCACCACACATGTATTATGCCCAGCAGTGAAGGGGTTAACTAGAGAGCATGTAGGGAGCTTCTAGGGTTAATTTTAGCTTCAGTGTAGTATAGTAGACAACCCCAAGTATTGATCTAGGCCCATTTTGGTATATTTCATGCCACCATTTCACCGCCAAATGCAATCAAATTAAAAAAAACGCTAACTTTTTCACAATTTTAGGTTTCTCACTGAAATTATTTATAAACAGCTTGTGCAATTATGGCATAAATGGTTGTAAATGCTTCTCTGGGATCCCCTTTGTTCAGAAATAGCAGACATATATGACTTTGGCGTTGCTTTTTGGTAATTAGAAGGCCGCTAAGTGCTGCTGCGCATCACATGTGTATTATGGCTAGCAGTGAAGGGGTTAATTAGGTAGTTTGTAGGGAGCTTGCAGGGTTAATGTTAGCTTTAGTGTAGAGATCAACCTCCCACCTGACACATCAGACCCCCTGATCCCTCCCAAACAGCTCCCTTCCCTCCCCCACACCACAATTGTCCCCGCCATCTTAAGTACTGGCAGAAAGTCTGCCAGTACTAAAATAAAAGTTGTCTGCCATTACCCAGTTTGCAAGAGAAATGTTTTTTTGTTTTTTTTTATGTTCTTTTCTGTAGGGTAGTTTCCCCCCCACACAGACCAATCCCCCACCCCCTGACTAATGTAGTTTTATATAAATATTGACTACTTTTGAAAACTTTTAATACTTAATTTTTCTGTAGTGGAGCGGTTCCCACCCGCTCCCTCTCCGTGCACGTGCCCGCCCTCCCGTGCACGCGCGCACGTCCGTGCACGCCTCCGATCACCCCCGCCCACGATCCCGCCCGCCTCCACATCATCAGGGCCATCGATGGCCGCCACCCGCCTCCCGAACCGACTCCCACCCACCAACGGATTTATTATTAAACTTAATTTTATTGAGGTAAAAATTTCTTTGACAACATAGTCATATCTGAAGAAAAATACAATTTTCATTACGATACATCATATGGAAACCAGTCCATAACACAGCGACATGACATGATATTCTGAAAACCTCGTTTTTAATTTTGTTGGTTCGCAATGTCCTCCAGATAAACTGTCTCCTTAAGAGACCAGAAGTGCGAACTGCCGCTGAGGACACATCATGTAAGTTTACATCAAGAAGTCCAGTGTCAGTGTGGAGATAGTGGCGGTCAACTTTGGGAATCATAAGTAATGTCAATACAAACAAGTGTAGGAAAACACCTAAATTACTATCAAATAATGTCAGTTAACATCAAACAAAGTACACAGATAAAATTGTACTGTAACAGACCTCAGTTGCCACAGATACATATTCACTGATAACAACGAGCGTTGGTAATAGCATATAGAATAGCATTACTAGATCCTGCAGAACCTAACACGGCTCTGCAGGCTGGGCAGAGGCTACTTAACTCTGCCAAAAAGGAATGCGGAGGAGGAGGTAATGAACCCTTACCGCATAGGAATATTGAAATAGGGGGGGAGTTATTCAAATAATAGTGCACTCCTTCAATGTTGGCTTACTCGCTTACATGACTATACTGAAGCATGGGGGGGATAAGGAATATCCAGGAACACAGTACTTGACAATCAAAATGAATACACAAAGGAAACATGTGAAAGAATATATATGCTCGTCTCCTATAGTTATCATTAACCTCTCTGTTGGTTTTACATAAAAGCGCACTGGGCTTTAAGAGTTATTCAAAATTAATATCTAGTATAACCCTGCATAACTGGAGACCACTACGCTATAGTCAAACAAATACAGTATCATTAGCGCTTGCTGCTTTTTTTTAGTTCTAGATTCAGGGCCAGGGCAATATCCCTAAGGTACCACATGCTCTAAGATAGGCGTTTTTTTTTTGTTTGTTTTTTGAGTTCTTCATGAAAAACCAGGGGTCAGCCAGCAAGACACAGGTCTTCCAGACATAACCCCTTATTGGGAAACACACTGAGGGAGATATTGTTTAACTAGCCAAGCAGGCTACATATTTGTGACATAGCATGTAGCAATTGAGATGATACTCCCTGACCCGTATTCTGCGCTATGTTAACTGTCAGAAACTCTCATGTTAAGGAGGCAGGAGGCACATAGCTATCATAAAGGAAAACGGTGGGGGGGAGGGTGAGGGGGGATGGACACAGCCTGAAAGCAAATTCAGATTCTAGTAAAAGTTGTATGGGGACTAGGATGGTATTGCATCTATGGAGACATACTTGCGGGCTTGTGATATATTCAAACACATATAGGAAGTGTAATTACTGTAGTGAATTGATGTGTTGAGCCATTCCCAACCTAGTTCCCCACATACACTAGCATATGAGGGCTTCCGATAAAGGGATGAGTTAGTCAGGTATTTTTCTAGAGCAAAGCCCATTCTTTCCCTAGCAAGATGCAAATAAACTGCAGTAAAAGGGCGGAAGTGGGGAGAGAATTTTTTTATTTTTTTTACATACAGTAGCAATAACTTTCCTAATAAGAGTTCCCCATATTGAAGAACATAATCTACTGAGAACAAGGCATATATAACTGAAAAACATGGTAATAATAAACAACACGGTCATAAAGCGTAAGAGCATAATCAGTGTAAATAAGCAAATACAGTGTGGGAGTCCAAGCATCAGGCCTCAGGGCCGTCATAGCAAGCTGCAGCGGACATCTCAATATATTTATATGGGAACAGCAGTAATATACACATAGAGAGTGTCTCATTAACAGTAATCCCCTCAGACGGTATCACATCCCCAGAGTTGTAACCCATCACCTATCCAATGCCTGCCCGGGGTCCCTGGGAAGCATGTTGCCATAGTGCTCTGACTAGGAGAATCTGTAGAAGCCACCAGCTCTCACAGCCGTCCAGTCGGAACGAATGTGTACAGTCCAATCCCACAGGCACCATGAGAGCCGGGCGAGCCGGCGGTTGAGGAAGGTCTGCGTGAGGAGCTGTGAGGAGCGTGTCGCGCTGCAGTACTGAAATCTCTGCGACTATCATCGCGCAGTTCTCCTCCTCTTTGGGGTAAGTTGCTTGTGGCCGCAAATGGATGCTGGTTGAGAGAGGCGGAATCCCCTGGCCTGTGGCTGTTGGCATCAGCGGAGGGGAGCGCACATGAGGAACTGCCAGGGCAATGTTGCACTGCGATTCTTGCACCGCCCTGCACTCCCCTTTGAGGCCGTCACTGAGTGTGTGCATGGCTTGTGACCTATATATAAGGGCATCCAGTCTCTTGCAAAGCTTTCTCCCATACTCTTCTAAGAGATCTTTGACAGCTGAGTACAGTATCTGCGATTCCATAGTGGCTCTTGCTGTGACACACCTCAGGCGTTTACAGGTCCACAAGTTTAAAGAACTGTTAGGTGGTTCAGAGTGCAGTGTGCAATATCTCAGCCGGGCGAGGTAACATTCCAAGATGGCGCCGCTTGGTGTTTCGGCCCAGTCTTAAGCAGATTTCAGATCAGCGTAGGTCAAAAAGCTATTAGGCACTCGTCAGCATATCTAGGGTTGCCCTAGTATGAATAATCAGTAGTTCAGCATTTCTTTTTTTGGGGTATATTCACAGTTTTGGGCTTCCTTAGTTGCTGTACTAACAGAGCTCCCAGATCGTGCGACCAGCTCTGTTGCTGGTCAGCCCCGCCCCCCCCACCAACGGATTTAGCTTGTGATGATTGCTAAAAAAGGTTATTGCAGGATGCCTCGATATCGAGGCATCACTGCAATAACCGGAAAGCAACTGGAAGCGAGCAGGATCGCTTCCAGCTGCTTTCCAGACCAAGGACGTACGCCACACGTCCTCGGTCATTAACTGTATTTTTTTTGAGGACGTGTGGCGTACGTCCTTGGTCGTTAAGGGGTTAAGTTAGGGGGGTGTTAGGGTTAATGTTATACTTAGGTTTAGGGCTTAATAATTTTATTACAGTGGCGGCGGTGTAGGGGGGGCAGGATAGGGGTTAATAAATTTATTATAGGTGGCGGCGGTATAGGGGGGGCATTATAGAGGTTAATAAATTTATTATAGGTGGCGGCGGTATAGGGGGGCAGGATAGGAGTTAATAAATTTATTATAGGTGGTGGCAGTATAGGGGGGCAGGATAGGGATTAATAGGTATTATGTAGGTGGTGGCGGGGTCCGGGAGCGGCGGTTTAGGGGTTAAACAATTTATTTAGTTGCGGCGAGGTCCGGGATCCGCAGGATAGGGGTTAATAAGTTCATGTAGGCAGATTAGGGGTTAATATGTATAATGTAGGTGGCGGTTTAGGGGTTAACATGTATAATATAGTTGCGGCGGGGTCCAGGAGCGGCGGTTTAGGGGTAATAAATTGATTTAGTTGCGGCGGTGTAGGGGGGGCAGATTAGGGGTGTTTAGACTTGGGGTACATGTTAGGGTGTTAGGTGCAGATGTTTCCCTTAGGAATCAATGGGATATCGGGCAGCAGCGAACATGAGCTTTCGCTATGGTCAGACTCCCATTGATTTCTCTAGGATCCGCCGCCTCCAGGGCGGCGGATTGAAATCCAGGTACGCTGGCCCGGAATAGTGGCGAGCGTACCTGGTAGTAGTTCGATAACTACCAAAAGTAGTCAGATTGGCCCGAACTTGCGTTCGGAACATCTGTAGTGACGTAAGCATCGATCTGTGTCGGATTGAGTCCAGCGGATCGAAACTTACGTCACTAGATTCTACTTTTGCCGGGCAGTAGGGGTTGATAACTAAAGCAAATCAGCCTCACCACAAATACGCTGCGGAATTCCAGCGTATTTGCGGTTGACGGCTTGATAACTAGAGGCCTTTGTATTCATATTGCCATATAACTATAGGCTATTTATTGCCTTGGTTGCCTTAAGTAACAATATAAAAAAATATAATAATAACAATACAGACTATACCTTACATTTAACATAATATCAACCTTTATCTTAACACTAAAGTACTTATTAACTCATTGAAAGTATACAAGTAATCCATAAGTGAAAAGTTATTCTGAAGTTACTTTTTGCGTTTGGTTGGAAATTTTTATTTAATTTGTATCCATAAAATAACTTAAAATAACTTAAAATAATTTAAAATAATTTAAAATAATTCAAAACTTTCTCAGATTAATCTATGTTTAAGGAAACAGCCGAAGGATATTTATGAGAGACCCTTTATATTAATGTCTTGTGTTGAAGTTTCAAAATATTTTTTTAATGATAGTAACAACAATTTCTATGAAATCACATAAAAAAATGATTACATAAAAACCTTTTCTAAAAATACTTATAAAAGTTCCATAAACAATTTTTATATAAAAATAATACTCCATAAAAGTCAGAAATAGATAATATGACCTTAAAAAGGTTATACCAGAAAAGGAGTTATATTGAGTTCCAAATTCAAACCTTTGGGATATGGGGTATCAAAATTATAAATAAACTCTGCCTCCTTTTTTAAAAGTTTCTGTTCATAATTGCCCCCTCGCCAATCAAGTCTTAATTTACAGAGACTCCAATATTTCAAATTCTTGATGTTTTTATTATGGACCTCTGTGAAATGTTTGTATAGATGTGTGTTGATTACTGCAAAGGTGCTCCCTGATTCTGTCCCTCAGCATTCTAGAGGTCTCACCTATATAAATTAAATTGCATGGGCATATAAGCATATATATTATGCCTTTATTGCTACATCTAATAGCATTTTTAAATCTATATTAGAAACCTTAATGTTATGTGTAGTGTTTGTAAATCCAGGTGGTTTAGAAATATATCTGACACAGAGTCCATTTATACAGCAACTAACTACACACTTTATTTCCTGGTTCCTCACTCCAACAACACTGTCCCCGCCCCTGCTTCTTTGCAACAATTATATACATTTACAAGTCAGAGCACAAACTAGGAAGAAAGCATTATATATTATAATATCACAACAAACACCATATCTCTCCCTTACTTTAGATTAGAAACATAACAATTAAACTAAACATAAATATAACTATATATATATACTATGCTTAATATCTAGAAATAAGACCAACTATATTTCACATAAAAGAGTTGCATGATGACATAATACATTACATGAAAACACATTATTTTTCATAGTTTTTAAGGTATTCAGGAGGTCTTCTGTTTTCTCTGAGAGGGTATTTTCGATTAGTATCTAAGGACTGATCATATGCTATGTTTTCTTCCCCCTCACTGCTCTCTGAGTTATTCATATTATCATCATGTTCTTGAAATAATTTGGGTATATCAGAATCATCATCTTCTGCATCAGATACTTCAGTGTCCTGTTCTTTGTGAAGTTTCTTGAAGAAAGAAGAATTCCGAGTAATTGTATGTCCGTTTCTTACTGCAGTGATCATTGATCCTTGAATTCTTGTAACTGTATATGGGATGACATCATATAAAGTATCCAACTTGTGTCGTCTATCTTGCCTACACAGGACTCTGTCTCCAACAGCAAAAGGAGCAGATTTGGTATGATAATATTTATCCGCATAAGCTTTCATCTTGGCTTTGGCATGACTGTCTTTTTGTATTAAGTCCTTGTTGAGTGTCTCTGTTAGCGAATCATTTATATCCGGAATTTTGATCTGAAGTTTGCGATTGAATAACAGCTCTGCAGGTGATCTGCCAGTAGTACAATGGGGAGTTGATCGATAGTCTCTCAGAAAAGAGTATAAATTTTGTTTCCATGGTCTACCTTGCGCTGTAGTTACCCTTAGAAATTTCCCCACAGAACGCATGAATCTTTCAGCTTCTGCATTAGCTTGTGGCCACAAAGGAGTAATGCGCCTATGTTTAAATCCAAGATATGAAGCAAATTTATTAAACTGAGTACTGTTAAATGGGGGACCGTTATCTGTTTTAACAATTTTAGGAATTCCCAATAAAGAGAAAACTTTGTCTAAAACCGGAATAACAGTGACTGAAGATGTTGAGCTGATAACTTCTACTACCGGGTATCTTGAATATTCGTCTATAACCACCATCAAATAATCTCTAGTAGGTAATGGACCATAAAAATCTATACTCACATTACACCATGGTGCTTCAGGCAATGCAGACATTTTTAAAGGTTCTTTGTGAGCTCCTGGAGTTGTGGCTTGACACACAATACAATTTCTCACCAACTTTTCTGCTTGTTGATCTATTGATGGAAACCACACTTTTTCTCGCAATAAACTTTTCATTTTAACTATTGCTTGGTTACCTTCATGTGCTAAGGATAATACTTGCTGTTGTAAACATGTCGGAATGACTAGTCAATTACCTCGCAAGATAATACTGTTGTCAATATTCACTGAGAGTTCTTTGCTAAATCTTGCAAATGACTTCAACTCTTTTCCATGTATTTTGTCAGAATCAGCTGTGTACCATTTTCCATTCCAAACTAATACAGCGAGTTTTTGCAGTATAGGATCAGCTAATGTTGCTTGTTGTATTTCTTCTAAACTCAATGCTTTAGGTATAGCATGATTAGTAACAAAATTGATATATTCCTCTGCATCCATGGAACTTGGTGAACTTGTGAATGAATCTGTTGATATAGGATGTCGAGACATATAGTCTGCTGGGTTCTCTTTTCCAGATTTGTAAACCACAGTAAAATTATATGGTTGTAGTCTTAAACCCCATCTTTCTATTCTAGCGGGCGGTTTGGATTTTGGATTATTCCAGATCAACTGTAAAGGCTTATGATCTGTGATCAGTGTGAATGGACAACCATATAAATATAAATGAAAGTATTCACAACTCCAAACTATTGCCAGAGCTTCACGTTCTGTTTGAGAATAACGTTTTTCCACATCATTTAAAGAACGGCTACCATAAGCAATTATATAATGCTTGCTTTTGTCTCTCTGCGCCAGAATAGCACCTAAACCAACAGGGCTAGCATCTACTAAAAGAATAGTTTGCCGTTGAGGGTTAAAATAGGACATTGTCTTGTCACTGGTCAAACTCTGTTTCAGTTGTTGAAAAGCTTGTTGTTCAGTTTCAGTCCAACGCCATGGCACACTTTTCTTTGTTAACTCTCTTAAAGGTGTGGCAATAGTAGAGAAATTAGGGATAAATCGAGAACAGTAGTTTACCATCCCTAGGAAACTTCTGACTTCACTGGCGTCTATTGGAGGATTTGCATTCTGAATTGCTTCCACTTTCTTTGGGTCTGCTGATATGCCTTCAGCTGAAAAAACAAATCCATAAAATTCTAGTTTAGTTTTGTTAAATTCACACTTACTACAATTTAAGGTAAGTCCTTTCTCATGAAGTCGCTCAAAAACTACTGTGAGATTTTTATCATGGTCCTCTTGAGTAGCTCCAAACACAATGATATCATCGCTGAAGTTTTTAACTACTGGAATTCCAGATAATGTTTGCTGTATTGCATTTTGAAATACTTCAGCAGCAGAAGAAACACCAAAACTTAGGCGCTTGTATCTCCACAATCCTGTGTGTGTTGAGAATGTAGTTATATATCTACTTGTTGGATCCAATTCCAGTTGATGATAGCCTGATTTTAAAGTTTGGAGAAAACTTTTGCCTGGTTGAGATCATGAATTATATCATCTAATGTTGGAGTAACGTGGAGCTCCCTGATAATGGCAGTGTTGGCTTGCCTCATGTCTATGCAAATTCTTACACTATTTGGGTCTTTGGGTTTTGGCATTGATACTATTGGGGAGACCCATGGAGTTGGCCCCTGCACTCTTTCGATGATTCCTTGTGTTTCAAGGTTCCTGAGTTCAGCATCAACCTTGTGCCTTAGATGAAATGGAATTCTTCTATGTGGTTGTATTACAGGTTTTATATGTGGATTAATATGCAGCTGTACTTGAAAATCTTTCAATTTACCAATGCCATTAAACAAATGGGAATACTGCTGTACTAACCGATCTGCTACAGATCCTGTGTCCTTTCTAGGTGAAATTGCATTCATAAGCTTTATAAGTCCCAAACTGGATGAAGTTTCAAAACTCAGAAGAGAAGAATTTTGACCCTTTACAACATAAAACATAGTTGCTGTTTTGTTGTGTTTAAATGCACATGTGGCTGTAAATTTACCAATGACATTAAGGGGTTTAGTTGAGCCATATGCATATATATTTATTTTACTCTGTAATAACTGTGGTTGTGGTTTTAACATGTGAAATGTTTGTTCACCCACTAAATTGACAGCAGATCCTGAATCAATCAATGCAGTGATTTTAGTGTCATTAATGAGTACATCAACTTGTGGCTGAGTGAGGTTACACATGTTGTTTACTACAAATACATATTTGTCATCATTGTTTGAATATTGTCCTTTTTGATCAGGAGATCTGACTAGATTTACTTTCCACTGTTCTGATGTATGTGGCTCAGTATGTGATTGAGGTATCTGATACAGTTTTGTTCTACATTGCTTTGCAAAGTGATTAAATTTCCCACATGCCCTGCATTGCTTATTCCTTGCAGGACAAGTCCCATTATGTGGATAGAAACCCCCACAGTTCCTGCATAACACACATGAGGTCTCTTTCTTTCTTGTGGGCTGTACTGTTGAACTGTCTTTTTGAACTCTATTTGTAATAAACTGATCTTCAGTAGATCTATTTTCTATGCTTGCAGCTTGCCTGTCAGCAATTTCTAATGTTCTGCCATAATCAAGCAAATCTTTTAAAGATAGTTCAGATTGTCTCAGTGCATATTTCCTATGTTTTGAAGAAGTGCAGCTTTGTATTATCTGTGCTTTAATCTCATTTTCAACATTAGAAAACTCACAATTCTTTGCTAGTAAACGTAACCTGGTTTGAAATGCATCTAAAGGTTCATCACCCTGTTGTGTTGCCTGTCTGAATGTGTATATTTCATACTGAGTGTTCTTTTTAGGGAGAAAATATGTTGTCAGTTTATCTTTAACATCATTGTATGAGTCAGTGGTTGCAGACAAGGTATCATAAATGTCATACACTTTTTCTCCAGCTAAATGAAGCAGTAAAGCCTTTTTTCTGTTTGCATCAGTAACATCCAAAGCAATAAGATAATTTTCAAATCTCTGAATCCATTTTAGCCATCTTGGGCCTACTGAACTTAGTTCTGCATCAGAATCAAACACAGGGAAGTTGTATTCATTACATGCAGCCATTCTTGTGTGTGTTGCAGCAGGTTACTCACTGTTTGCTGAGACAAAGCAATAGGGTTCAAACATAATCCTCGTCGCCAAAATGTAGTGTTTGTAAATCCAGGTGGTTTAGAAATATATCTGACACAGAGTCCATTTATACAGCAACTAACTACACACTTTATTTCCTGGTCCCTCACTCCAACAACACTGTCCCCGCCCCTGCTTCTTTGCAACAATTATATACATTTACAAGTCAGAGCACAAACTAGGAAGAAAGCATTATATATTATAATATCACAACAAACACCAAATTATGTTTTTTGTCACTATACCTACATGCTCGACATGTCAAACAGGGGAAAAAACCTTGAATGTTTAAACCATCTAAATCTCTATTTATTGGGTAAGGGGATACCTTGTCTTTTTTAACAAGGTGCCAATGTTTGTATAGTATATTTTTTTATTATCCAATGGATTGGTCATCACTATATTCATTTATAAATGGAACTTCAAAATTATCAGTGGCAGTAACTGGTTTTGGTTAAGTTCTAGTAATTTCTGCCTTGGAGTATTTCTTGCTCTTTCTTTTGCTTTTTTTATCTTTTCCCCGTTATATCCTCTTTCAATAAATTTATCTTCCAAAATATCTATTCGATTTTCAAAGTCACTATCTTTAGTGCAGTTCTTTCTTATTCTTAAACACTGTCCCACAGGAATGTTGTCCTTCCACTTATAGAGGTGGCAGTTTGAAGAATGAATGTAATTGTTTGCATCAACTGGTTTGAAATGTATTTTTGTTGCCACTCTACCTTCTTCTATCTCAATATCTAGATCCAAAAAGGTTATTTTATCCTTACTTATAGTATGAGTAAACTGTAGGCCTTTATCATTATTATTCATTAGAAGAAAAGGTTCCTCCAAAGGTTCAACATTTCCCCTCCATATTATGATAATATCATCGATATATCTTGTAAAGAGTACAAGATTCGCACCAAGCTCAGTAAATTCTAAAAACTTTTTCTCCCACTCGCCAATGAATAGATTGGCATAGCTCGGTGCAAATCTTGTACCCATTGCTGTTTTGTTTATTTGTAGAAAATACCTACCATCAAAGCTAAAATAATTGTGTTCTAGAATAAATCTTATTGTTTGTAAAATAAACTCTCTTTGGGATTCATGTAAATCGCTATCTTTTGACAGAAAATATTTATTGCGTCGATCCCTAAATTGTGATTGATTGAGGTATAAATTTATGGAAATCATTTTCCTACTTCAAATTTTCTAAAATTCTCAATTTTATCCTTACTTATAGTATGAGTAAACTGTAGGCCTTTATCATTATTATTCATTAGAAGAAAAAGTTCCTCCAAGGTTCAACATTTCCCCTCCATATTATGATAATATCATCGATATATCTTGTAAAGAGTACAAGATTCGCACCAAGCTCAGTAAATTCTAAAAACTTTTTCTCCCACTCGCCAATGAATAGATTGGCATAGATCGGTGCAAAACTGTAGGCCTTTATCATTATTATTCATTAGAAGAAAAAGTTCCTCCAAAGGTTCAACATTTCCCCTCCATATTATGATAATATCATCAATATATCTTGTAAAGAGTACAAGATTCGCACCAAGCTCAGTAAATTCTAAAAACTTTTTCTCCCACTCACCAATGAATAGATTGGCATAGCTCGGTGCAAATCTTGTACCCATTGCTGTTTCATTTATTTGTAGAAAATACCTACCATCAAAGCTAAAATAATTGTGTTCTAGAATAAATCTTATTGTTTGTAAAATAAACTCTCTTTGGGATTCATGTAAATCGCTATCTTTTGACAGAAAATATTTATTGCGTCGATCCCTAAATTGTGATTGATTGAGGTATAAATTTATGGAAATCATTTTCCTACTTCAAATTTTCTAAAATTCTCAATAATTGTGTTGAATCTTTAAGATATGAATCTAATTTTACTACATATTGTTGAAGAAATTTGTCCACATAAAAACAGAAAAGCTTTTTACTTATGAACTACTATAGGTATATAGAAATATGAATACAAAGTGTTCTTCTGATAAGAAAAGTTAACCAAGAAAAACAGAACAAAACTACTGAATATCACTTTAAGAACCGCTTGACCAATAGATTGGAGAGCAGAGGTTTAAAAGAAGGAGCGGGAGTTCTACACAGCATCTTGAAAAAGCCCGGAGAGATAGGTGAACCGCGTAGAAGCTGTGAAGGAACAAAAAACCCAAGATTACACCAAACAAAGTTAACCCACAGGATCCGTGTCTGTGTTTGATACTCTTAAAAAGACCAGCGTACATATGTACTAATGTGCGGTACTTAGGAAGAGGTACAACAACAGACAGCGGTGAAAGGTTCTAATTATTACTTGCGCAAGTAACAGAGAGGATTTTAGGAGGCTCCCTGACACGCTTCTGTGACGTCAAAGGAAAGTCGGTAACAGACTGGGAGAAGAAAGACAGTTTGGCATCTCTGGATGCAGAGCGGACCGATCAAAGCTAACTGATCAGACTGGAGGTGAGATCCTCTAAACAACAGGATAAGAAAGATAAGACTCTCCAAATGATAGGATAGAGAGAACCCCAGTAAGACTTGCAAAAAGCTGACTTGCAAAAAGATGAATTGGTAATCATTATTCTGGTATACATGAGAAATATGCGGCTTGATTACGAGTTTTGCGGTATGAGTGAAAAAGTAGCGTTAAGCCTCATAACGCTGCTTTTTCACTACCGCTGGTATTACGAGTCTTGCAGGTTTAGGGGCACCGCACACTTTTTTGGCCTTAACGCAAATTAACTTACGCAATTTGCGTAAAGTCTTTCTTCAATGGGACTTCCATTGCGCCAGTATTACGAGTCTGCCTGGGAGGCCAAAAAGTGAGTGGTACAGTCTAAAACTACAAGATCCATAACGTAAACTGAAAGTCAGTAGTTATGGGTTTTATGCTACAACGCTGTAGCATAAAATTCATAACCAAAGTGCTAAAAAGTACACTATCACCCATAAACTACCTATTAACCCCTAAACCGAGGCCCTCCCGCATCGCAAACACTAAAATAACATTATTAACCCCTAATCTGCCGCTCCGGACATCACCGCCACTAGACTAAACATATTAACCCCTAAACCGCCATAGTCCTGCATCGTAAACACTAGTTAAATATTATTAACCCCTAATCTGCTGTCCCTAACATCGCCGCCACCTACCTTAATTTATTAACCCCTAATCTGCCGCCCCAACGTTGCCGCCACTATACTAAATGTATTAACCCCTAAACCTAAGTCTAACCCTAACACACCCTAACTTAAATATAATTAAAATAAATCTAAAGAAAACCTGCTATTAATAACTAAATAATTCATATTTAAAACTAAATACTCACCTGTAAAATAAACCCTAAGATAGCTACAATATAGCTAATAGTTACATTGTATCTAGCTTAGGGTTTATTTTTATTTCACAGGCAAGTTTGTATTTATTTTAACTAGGTAGAAAAGTTACTAAATAGTTATTAACTATTTACTAACTACCTAGCTAAAATAAATAAAAATTTACCTGTAAAATAAAACCTAACCTGAGTTACACTAACATCTAACCTTACACTACAATTAAATAAATTAACCAAATAAAAAACAATTAAATAAATTAAATTAAACTAGCTAAATCACAAAAAACCCCCACTAAATTACAGAAAATCAAAATAAAAAAGCCCCCAAAAATAAATAAAAAAAACCCTAGCCTAAACTAAACTATCAATAGCCCTTAAAAGGGCCTTTTGCGGGGCATTGCCCAAAAGTAATCAGCTCTTTTACCTGTAAAAAAAAAATATATACTAACACCCCCCATACAACCAACCCCCCAAATAAAATACTATCTAAAAAAACCTAAGCTCCCCATTGCCCTGAAAAAGGCATTTGGATGGGCATTGCCCTTAAAAGGGCAGTTAGCTCTTTTGCGGCCCAAACCCTAATCTATAAAATAAAACCCACCCAATACACCCTTTAAAAAAACCTAACACTAACCCCCTGAAGATCGACTGACTGTTCTGAAGACCAGACATCCATCCTCAAGGAAGCAGCAGAAGTCTTCATCTAAGCGGGGCGAAGTGGTCCTCTAGACGGGCAGAAGCCTTCATCCAGACAGCATCTTCTATCTTAATCAGCCAATCGGAATTAAGGTAGAAAAAATCCTATTGGCTGATGCAATCAGCCTATAGGATTGAGCTGGCATTCTATTGGCTGTTCCAATCAGCCAATAGAATGCAAGCTCAATTCTATTGGCTGATTGGCTCAGCCAATAGGATTGAACTTCAATCCTAGTGGCTGATTACATCAGCCAATAGGATTTTTTCTACCTTAATATGGTACTTTCTAATACATAATATTGTTTAGGAATGTTATGGTACTTACTAATACATAATATTGTTTAGGAACGATACAGTACTTACTAAAACATAATATTGTTTAGGAACTATACGGTACTTACTAATACATAATATTGTTTAGGAACGATACAGTACTTACTAATAAATCATATTGTTTAGGAACGATACAGTACTTACTAATAAATAATATTGTTTAGGAACGATACTGTACTTACTAATAAATAATATTGTTTAGGAACGATACGGTACTTACTAATAAATAATATTGTTTAGGAAACATAAGGTACTTACTAATAAATAATATTGTTTAGGAACGATACGGTACTTACTAATACATAATATTGTTTAGGAACGATACGGTACTTACTAATACATAATGTTGTTTAGGAATGTTATGGTACTTACTAATACATAATATTGTTTAGGAATGTTATGGTACTTACTAATACATAATATTGTTTAGGAATGTTATGGTACTTACTAATAAATAATATTGTTTAGGAACGATAGGGTACTTACTAATACATAATATTGTTAGGAACAATACGGTACTTATTAATACATAATATTGTTTAGGAACGATACAGTACTTACTAATACATAATATTGTGTAGGAATGTTAGGGTACTTACTAATAAATAATATTGTTTAGGAACGATACGATATTTACTAATATATAATATTGTTTAGGAATATTATGGTACTTACTAATACATAATATTGTTTAGGAATGTTATGGTACTTACTAATACATAATATTGTTTAGGAACTATATGGTACTTACTAATAAATAATATTGTTTAGGAACGATACGGTACTTACTAATAAATAATATTGTTTAGGAATGTTATGGTACTTACTAATAAATAATTTTGTTTAGGAATGTTATGGTACTTACTAATAAATAATATTGTTTAGGAACGATACGGTACTTACTAATAAATAATATTGTTTAGGAACTATACGGTATTTACTAATAGATAATATTGTTTAGGAACCATACGGTACTTACTAATAAATAATATTGTTTAGGAACGATACGGTACTTACTAATAAATAATATTGTTTAGGAATGTTATGGTACTTACTAATGAATAATATTGTTTAGGAATGTTATGGTACTTACTAATGAATAATATTGTTTAGGAATGTTATGGTACTTACTAATGAATAATATTGTTTAGGAATGTTATGGTACTTACTAATAAATAATATTGTTTAGGAACGATACGGTACTTACTAATAAATAATATTGTTTAGGAACGATACGGTACTTACTAATAAATAATATTGTTTAGGAACGATACGGTACTTACTAATAAATAATATTGTTTAGGAATGTTATGGTACTTACTAATACATAATATTGTTTAGGAATGTTATGGTACTTACTAATGAATAATATTGTTTAGGAATGTTATGGTACTTACTAATGAATAATATTGTTTAGGAATGTTATGGTACTTACTAATACATAATATTGTTTAGGAATGTTATGGTACTTACTAATGAATAATATTGTTTAGGAACGATACGGTACTTACTAATAAATAATATTGTTTAGGAATGTTATGGTACTTACTAATACATAATATTGTTTAGGAATGTTATGGTACTTACTAATGAATAATATTGTTTAGGAATGTTATGGTACTTACTAATACATAATATTGTTTAGGAACGATACGGTACTTACTAATACATAATATTGTTTAGGAACGATACGGTACTTACTAATAAATAATATTGTTTAGGAACTATACGGTATTTACTAATAGATAATATTGTTTAGGAACCATACGGTACTTACTAATAAATAATATTGTTTAGGAACGATACGGTACTTACTAATAAATAATATTGTTTAGGAACCATACGGTACTTACTAATAGATAATATTGTTTAGGAACCATATGGTACTTACTAATAAATCATATTGTTTAGGAACGATACGGTACTTATTAATAAATAATATTGTTTAGGAACGATACAGTACTTACTAATAAATAATATTGTTTAGGAACCATACGGTACTTACTAATAAATAATATTGTTTAGGAACGATACGGTACTTATTAATAAATAATATTGTTTAGGAACGATACAGTACTTACTAATGAATAATTATGAATATTGTTTACGATTTTAATGGTACTTACTAATGAATAATATTGTTTAGGAATGTTATGGTACTTACTAATACATAATATTGTTTAGGAATGTTATGGTACTTACTAATGAATAATATTGTTTAGGAATGTTATGGTACTTACCAATAAATAATATTGGAAATGTTATAAATAGAAGGAAAACGTGAGGAACAAGGTTTAGTGCGTCCAGGAAGCAGATGTTGTTCAGTATCCCGTTGTTGACATTGTAGGAGGAGTTTGTGGTGCTGCCGCAGAATGAGAGGCTCATTTCTCATCTAAATGCTACAGAGGAACAGAAAGGAGAAGGAATGGTCAGTAAGTAACTACTTCTGCACATGCGAATATGGACCACAGAAATTACCTTTGGTACATTTATTTAAAGGGATAGTCTTCTCAAGAATGTTTATTGCTTAAAAAGATAGATGATCCCTTTATTATCCATTTCTCAGTTTTAAATAACCAATACAGTTATATTAATACACTTTTACCAGACTGCCCCTTATCTCAGTTATTTTTACAGACTTGCATTTTAGACAATCAGCACAATGTTATTTATATGACACACATGAACTAGCACTGTCTAGCTGTAAAAACTTTCAAAATGCACTGAGATAAGAGGCAGCCTTCAAGGGCTTAGAAATTAGCATATGAGCCTACCGTGATTTAGCTTTCAACAAGGAATACCAAGAGAACAAAATAAATTTGCTGATAAAAGTAAATCGACTTTAATTCTCCTAAACTGACAGCTGCAAACACTGATCAGCACATCCTTCCATTCACTTAACCCTTTAGAATACATACCCTCTCTCCATACAAATAGCTATATATCCTACATCGATAGAGTATATATATAAATATATGTAGAAAGTGGATATCAAAACAAATGAGAAGGCGCACAGCGCTACAATATGATCTAATATGATGATGGCATGGTTCTTTTCTGAGATAACCAATAAATGTATACAAAATGTTCAATAAAGTTCTTGTTAACAAATAGTTGTTTCTTTGGTTTTCAACAAATCTTTGTTTAAGGTAAGAATATTGCGCTTACCAGTAGGTACCTCAATCATATGAGGTCAGTTGTCAGCTCTTAGAAATAAAGATGATCCCTTGGCTCTCTATGCAATGGTATCCTGGTAGCTCTGTGGAGTTTTTCTTTACAGCAATGGTATCCTGGACTCTCTCACTTTCTTTCTTATCATTCCCCTGGTGGTGAGAACCTCAGTCTCCTCATGCAGTCATATGGGTCGTGGATGGGAAAGAAAAAGACATGCACATAGCGTAATACTGTTTATGTAAAAACAAATGTATTATTTACATATAAAATGTGCTTACATTTTACAACCTCAATCAAATATGCGGTAAGTTGATTGCATATAAATTGTCATCAAACACTGCACCAACACTTTTTGCTGTAGTATATTCTTGGATGTATTTATATTGCGGTTGGAGAGAGTTTGTTGTTGTCACTCAAAACTGCTAACACTATTGGGGAATCTTGTGTGTGATTCCCATTTGTGTCTGTAAATAGTTTAGCCCAATTTTCCTCTCTAAGAACCTTAGATATTGCTATAACACAGTTCAATAACAATTAAAGGCACTTTTGCCTCTGACGAAGAAGTCACTATAGACTTCGAAACACGTAAGGACTACTTGTAAGTGGGTGGACAGGCCCTTTTCAATTCGGCACTATTTTATTTTGTGAATATAATATTTATTCTAATGTGCTGGGTAGCGCACCACTTTGATCTACTACATGTTACAGCAGCCATTTTTCCTACTCAACAATGATTAAGATTGTTACCTTTAATTATTATTGAACTTTGTTATAGCAATATCTAAGGTTCTTAGAGAGGAAAATTGGGCTAAACTATTTACAGACACAAACGGGAATCACACACAAGATTCCCCAATAGTGTTAGCAGTTTTGAGTGACAACAAACTCTTTCCAGCCGCAATATAAATACATCCAAGGATATACTACAGCAAAAAGTGTTGGTGCAGTGTTTGATGACAATTTATATGCAATCAACTTACCGCATATTTGATTGAGGTTGTAAAATGTAAGCACATTTTATATGTAAATAATAAATTATTTTTTTACATAAACAGTATTACGCTATGTGCATGTATTTTTCTTTCCCATCCACGACCCATATGACTGCATGAGGAGACTGAGGTTCTCACCACCAGGGGAATGATAAGAAAGAAAGTGAGAGAGTCCAGGATACCATTGCATAAAGAGCCAAGGGATCATCTTTATTTCTAAGAGCTGACAACTGACCTCATATGATTGAGGTACCTACTGGTAAGTGCAATATACTTACCTTAAACAAAGATTTGTTGAAAACCAAAGAAACAACTATTTGTTAACAAGAACTTTATTGAACATTTTGTATACATTTATTGGTTATCTCAGAAAAGAACCATGCCATCATCATATTAGATCATATTGTAGCGCTGTGCGCCTTCTCATTTGTTTTGATATCCACTTTCTACATCTATTTACAACAGTGACAAGGGTACACTGTATCAAAACGTAGGCATCACACATACACAATACTGCTACAATCATTGAGTGTATTATATTTTTGTATACTTTTGTATCACACACTGGTTTTCCTATAGTGAGACTTTCCTAACGTTATCTCTATAGAATTTCTTTTCTATCTTAGGTTATAAGAGATATTAGTCCTTTAGCTTACTTATAAAGATTGGTGTTATTGTTTTAGCACTGGAGTCCCTCCTTGATTTTTATTATATATATATATATTTAATTATTTATTTTTTATATTGTACTATTTTTGTTTTATTTTTTGTATCTACACACCTCATAGAACTAACATGAATCCAAATATGATGATACTGATATTCGTGACAACCCTTTTGTCACTCCAATTTTGTTTACATCATTATCGCCATAAGCACACACCTCAAACTGTAAAACAAATTATCATACATCATGGCCTGCTCTGTTGCTGTAACTTATCTGCTGAGTGCTGGTGGAGAGTTATAAAAAAATAACCCTCCTACCCCCACCTCACAAAATTATAAAGTATCCCATTCACTATATAGCCAAAGAAAAGCTATATCCAAATTCCTATTCCTTATGTTACTTGCCCTTGCAAATGATGTAGAGTCTAACCCTGGTCCAAGACAACAAAAAGTATTGGTGCACATCCAACCACTTAAGTCCACTTTTTCATGGCATATTTGTATATGCTTCTGTCAGTCAAATATACTTACATAGCTTCAAATAAGATTGGGATTAACATCTCGCAATAATATTGACTTATATTTATGCTGCAAAAATTTTTTTGCTTGTTAAAAATGCCTTTAAATTTAAATAAAAACTTCTGTGTGATAAATATACTTACATAGTTCAAATAAGATTGGGATAAAAATCTCACAATAATATTGACTTATATTTATCCTGCAAAAAATTTGCCTGTTTAAATTTAAATAAAATAGGGATCTTAGTCACACAATATGATGATATTCTGCTAAGCCAGTCACCACTTACAAGGTGTCCCATAAAGACTGGTCCTACACTAACCAGTTTCCACACTTCAGCAAGTCATGTCTACACAGTGTGAAGCTTTCTAGCTTATTAAGTATATCACAATTTATCTGGAACACACCTGGGCTGGGTGGCGTGCATTAACCAAAGGGGAGGGATTTGGTCAGCTCCCTATTCAAAGATACAACAAAGGGGGTTTTGGTTAAGCACACCACAAAAAAAGGACTGTTTTATCTTAGCACACATATTGTGGGAGTGATACCGAAGTGACTAAAACAATTACAAGACAACAAAAAGTATTGGTGCACATCCAACCACTTAAGTCCACTTTTTCATGGCATATTTGTATATGCTTCTGTCAGTCAAATATACTTACATAGCTTCTAATAAGATTGGGATAAACATCTCACAATAATATTGGCTTATATTTGAGCTGAAAAAACAAATACTTCTATCTACTAAATATACTTACATAGTTCAATAAGTGGTGGCTGGCTTAGCAGAATATGATCATATTGTGCGACTAAGATCCTTATTTTATTTAAATTTAAACAGGCAATTTTTTTGCAGCATAAATATAAGTCAATATTATTGCAAGATGTTAATCCCAATCTTATTTGAACTATGTAAGTATATTTAGTAGATAGAAGTATTTGTTTTTTCAGCTCAAATATAAGCCAATATTATTGTGAGATGTTGATCCCAATCTTATTAGAAGCTATGTAAGTATATTTGATTGACAGAAGCATATACAAATATGCCATGAAAAAGTGGACTTAAGTGGTTGGATGTGCACCAATACTTTTTGTTGTCTTGTAATTGTTTTGGTCACTTCGGTAGCACTCCCACAATATGGCCTAGATTTAGAGTTTTGTCGGTAACGACCCGCGTAGCTAACGCCAGCTTTTTTCTGGCCGCACCATAAAAATAACTCTGGTATTGAGAGTCCACAAAAAGGCTGCGTTAGGCTCCAAAAAAGGAGCGTAGAGCATTTTTAACTCAGCTTCAAGTCTCGATACCAGAGTTGCTTACGCAAGCGGCCAGCCTCAAAAACGTGCTCATGCACGATTCCCCCATAGGAAACAATGGGGCTGTTTGAGCTGAAAAAAACCTAACACCTGCAAAAAAGCCGCGTTCAGCTCCTAACGCAGCCCCATTGTTTGCTATGGGGAAACATTTCCTACGTCTGCACCTAACACTCTAACATGTACCCCGAGTCTAAACACCCCTAACCTTACACTTATTAAACCCTAATCTGCCGCCCCCGCTATCGCTGGCCCCTGCATATTATTTTTAACCCCTAATCTGCCGCTCCGTAAACCGCCGCTACTTACATTATCCTTATGTACCCCTAATCTGCTGCCCCTAACACCGCTGACCCCTCTATTATATTTATTAACCCCTAATCTGCCCCCCTCAACGTCGCCTCCACCTGCCTACACTTATTAACCCCTAATCTGCCGAGCGGACCTGAGCGCTACTATAATAAAGTTATTAACCCCTAATCCACATCACTAACCCTATAATAAATAGTATTAACCCCTAATCTGCCCTCCCTAACATCGCCGACACCTAACTTCAAACATTAACCCCTAATCTGCCGACCGGAGCTCACCGCTACTATAATAAATGTATTAACCCCTAAAGCTAAGTCTAACCCTAACACTAACACCCCCCTAAATTAAATATAATTTTAGTCTAACGAAATTAATTAACTCTTATTAAATAAATTATTCCTATTTAAAGCTAAATACTTACCTGTAAAATAAATCCTAATATAGCTACAATATAAATTATAATTACATTGTAGCTATTTTAGGATTAATATTTATTTTACAGGCAACTTTGTAATTATTTTAACCAGGTACAATAGCTATTAAATAGTTAAGAACTATTTAATAGTTACCTAGTTAAAATAATAACAAAATTACCTGTAAAATAAATCCTAACCTAAGTTACAATTAAACCTAACACTATACTATCATTAAATTAATTAAATAAAATACCTACAATTACCTACAATTAAACCTAACACTACACTATCAATAAATAAATTAAATACAATTCCTACAAATAACTACAATGAAATAAACTAACTAAAGTACAAAAAATAAAAAAGAACTAAGTTACAAAAAATAAAAAAAATATTTACAAACATAAGAAAAATATTACAACAATTTTAAACTAATTACACCTACTCTAAGCCCCCTAATAAAATAACAAAGACCCCCAAAATAACAAAATGCCCTACCCTATTCTAAATTACTACATTTCAAAGCTCTTTTACCTTACCAGCCCTGAACAGGGCCCTTTGCGGGGCATGCCCCAAGAAATTCAGCTCTTTTGCCTGTAAAAAAAAACATACAATACCCCCCCAACATTACAACCCACCACCCACATACCCCTAATCTAACCCAAACCCCCCTTAAATAAACCTAACACTAAGCCCCTGAAGATCTTCCTACCTTGTCTTCACCCTACCAGGTTCACCGATCCGTCCTGAAGAGCTCCTCCGATGTCCTGATCCAAGCCCAAGCGGGGGGGCTGAAGAGGTCCATGATCCGGCTGAAGTCTTCTTCCAAGCGGGAGCTGAAGAGGTCCATGATCCGGATGAAGTCTTCATCCAAGCGGGAGCTGAAGAGGTTCATGATCCGGATGAAGTCTTCTATCAACGGCATCTTCAATCTTCTTTCTTCCTGATCCATCTTGCAGACCTCCGACGCGGAACATCCTCTTCTCCCGACGCCTACTAGCCGAATGACGGTTCCTTTAAGGGACGTCATCCAAGATGGCGTCCCTCGAATTCCGATTGGCTGATAGGATTCTATCAGCCAATCGGAATTAAGGTAGGAATATTCTGATTGGCTGATGGAATCAGCCAATCAGAATCAAGTTCAATCCGATTGGCTGATTCGATCAGCCAATCAGATTGAGCTTGCATTCTATTGGCTGTTCCGATCAGCCAATAGAATGCGAGCTCAATCTGATTGGCTGATTGGATCAGCCAATCGGATTGATCTTGATTCTGATTGGCTGATTCCATCAGCCAATCAGAATATTCCTACCTTAATTCCTATTGGCTGATAGAATCCTATCAGCCAATCGGAATTTGAGGGACGCCATCTTGGATGACGTCCCTTAAAGGAACCGTCATTCGGCTAGTAGGCATCGGGAGAAGAGGATATTCCGCGTCGGAGGTCTGCAAGATGGATCCGGAAGAAAGAAGATTGAGGATGCCATTGATAGAAGACTTCATCCGGATCATGGACCTCTTCAGCTCCCGCTTGGATGAAGACTTCATCCGGATCATGGACCTCTTCAGCTCCCGCTTGGATGAAGACTTCAGCCGGATCATGGACCTCTTCAGCCCCCCGCTTGGGCTTGGATCAGGACATCGGAGGAGCTCTTCAGGACGGATCGGTGAACCTGGTAGGGTGAAGACAAGGTAGGAAGATCTTCAGGGGCTTAGTGTTAGGTTTATTTAAGGGGGGTTTGGGTTAGATTAGGGGTATGTGGTGGTGGGTTGTAATGTTGGGGGGGTATTGTATGTTTTTTTTTACAGGCAAAAGAGCTGAATTTCTTGGGGCATGCCCCGCAAAGGGCCCTGTTCAGGGCTGGTAAGGTAAAAGAGCTTTGAAATGTAGTAATTTAGAATAGGGTAGGGCATTTTGTTATTTTGGGGGTCTTTGTTATTTTATTAGGGGGCTTAGAGTAGGTGTAATTAGTTTAAAATTGTTGTAATATTTTTTCTTATGTTTGTAAATATTTTTTAATTTTTTGTAACTTAGTTCTTTTTTATTTTTTGTACTTTAGTTAGTTTATTTCATTGTGGTTATTTGTAGGAATTGTATTTAATTTATTTATTGATAGTGTAGTGTTAGGTTTAATTGTTTGTAATTGTAGGTATTTTATTTAATTAATTTAATGATAGTATAGTGTTAGGTTTAATTGTAACTTAGGTTAGGATTTATTTTACAGGTAATTTTGTTATTATTTTAACTAGGTAACTATTAAATAGTTCTTAACTATTTAATAGCTATTGTACCTGGTTAAAATAATTACAAAGTTGCCTGTAAAATAAATATTAATCCTAAAATAGCTACAATGTAATTATTCGTTATATTGTAGCTATATTAGGGTTTATTTTACAGGTAAGTATTTAGCTTTAAATAGGAATAATTTATTTAATAAGAGTTAATTAATTTTGTTAGATTAAAATTATATTTAATTTAGGGGGGTGTTAGTGTTAGGGTTAGACTTAGCTTTAGGGGTTAATACATTTATTAGAATAGCGGTGAGCTCCGGTCGGCAGATTAGGGGTTAATAATTGAAGTTAGGTGTTGGCGATGTTAGGGAGGGCAGATTAGGGGTTAATACTATTTATTATAGGGTTAGTGAGGCGGATTAGGGGTTAATAACTTTATAATAGTAGCGGTGCGGTCCGCTCGGCAGATTAGGGGTTAATAAGTGTAGGCAGGTGGAGGCGACTTTGTGGGGGGCAGATTAGGGGTTAATAAATATAATATAGGGGTCGGCGGTGTTAGGGGCAGCAGATTAGGGGTACATAGCTATAATGTAGGTGGCGGCGCTTTGCGGTCGGCAGATTAGGGGTTAATTATTGTAGGTAGCTGGTGGCGACGTTGTGGGGGGCAGATTAGGGGTTAATAAATATAATACAGGGGTCGGCGGTGTTAGGGGCAGCAGATTAGGGGTACATAAGTATAACGTAGGTGGCGGTCGGAAGATTAGGGGTTAAAAAAATGTAATCGAGTGTCGGCGATGTGGGGGGGCCTCAGTTTAGGGGTACATAGGTAGTTTATGGGTGTTAGTGTACTTTAGAGTACAGTAGTTAAGAGCTTTATGAACCAGCGTTAGCCCAGAAAGCTCTTAACTACTGACTTTTTTCCTGCGGCTGGAGTTTTGTCGTTAGATGTCTAACGCTCACTTCAGACACGACTCTAAATACCGGAGTTAGAAAGATCCCATTGAAAAGATAGGATACGCAATTGACGTAAGGGGATCTGCGGTATGGAAAAGTCGCGGCTGAAAAGTGAGCGTTAGACCCTATTTTGAGTGACTCCAAATACCGGAGTTAGCCTAAAACCAGCGTTAGGAGCCTCTAACGCTTGTTTTCACGGCTAACGCCAAACTCCAAATCTAGTCCTAAGTGTGCTAAGATAAAACAGTCCTTTTTTTGTGGTGTGCTTAACCAAAAACCCCCTTTGTTGTATCTAACACTGGTCCCCCAACACATTCCATTCCAAACATTCCAGCTAAAAAAGGTCTCTCCTTTGTGCACTGTAATATCCACAGCTTACTACCAAAAATTGATGCACTGCAAGTTGGTGTTTACAATACAAGTCCAAAATCATTGTGATCTCTGAATCGTGGCTAACCGCAAAAATACCTGACTCTGTCATTGCAATACATGGGTACTCATGCCATAGAAATGATAGAGCAAAGAGAGGAGGCGGCATTGTAATTTATGTTGTCAATTCCACAAAGTTCACCCTCTTACAAAAATCTAGCTCTCTTGCCACCTTTGATTTCCTTTCTGGCAAAATTGAGATCCTGTGCAGTAAATCAATCATTGTTGCAGGAATCTACCGCCCACCTAGCTCCCCTGTGCATTCCATTTCTGACATAGCCCATCTCCTTAGTGAAACTATAGCTCAAAACCAATAAAGTGCAATTTTGATTTTAATATTGTTTGGCTGAATCCAAAAAATAACAGTTGTCGCTCGCTGTTTAAATCTTTGCAGCTAATGAAATTAATATCCTCCCCAACTCACATAAACATCAAAAGCCATAATCATACCCTGCTCGACTGGATTCTCTCCACTTCTCCCAACCAAATCCAGGAGGCAGGTGTTCTCCCTAACAATTTCAGTGACCACTGCTTAGTGTACTGCGTGTGCAAAATAAAGGCAACTAAATCCTCTCCCAAGGTTAAAATCACAAGGTCCTTCAATCATTTCTAAATGACATCAAGAACCTCCCCTGGCACAGATTAAACCTAATCCCAGATCTAGACTCTGCAGTTGAATTCTTTCAGTCTGAACTCCTACAAGTTTGGAATTTACATGCCCCACTGCGTAAGGTGAGAGTAAAAGAAGCACACTTGAATTGGATCACAGCTGACCTCATTCAAATGTACCAGTTTCGGGATTCATTGTAGTCAAAGTTCAAGCATACAGGCTCTATGAACGATCACTGTGTATATAGACAATGGCGAAATATATGCACTAAACAAACAAAATTGGCCAAGGCCCAATATTTCTGTGAAAATCTGAACAATAACATATCTAACCCTAGAAAGTTTTGGAACTCATAAATAACTTACAAAATCCACCAATCCACTCCCAACCCTCCACTGTCAATATGGACAACCAAACCCTGCAACTCCCCTTAGAAGTAGCAAATACCTTTAATAGTTATTTTGTCGGATGCTCCACCACCCTGATTGACAAATGAATAAATGACACACATCCTGAAACTACAAATGCCCCACTAAAACAGCGAAGACCCAATATAGAGAAGTTCAGTTTTAGACCTGTATCAATCAATGTCATTAAGAAACACCTTAATAATATAAACATGAACAACCAGGCTGGTCCTGATCAAATCCCAGCAATGCTGTTGAAGCTCATTGCGCTGGCAATTGCTAAATCTGTCACAACCCTAATTAACAAATCCTTGGTGTCTGGATACATACCCAAACTTTGGAAAACTGCAAGAGTAGTGCCTATCCATAAAAGTGGTGAGTTAACCTTGGTTTCTAACTATCGCCCTATATCATTGCTCCCAGTATTTTCAAAAATCTTAGAAAAATGCATCCATACGCAACCATGTGAGTATTACCAACAATCGAACTATCTGACCCCTGATCAATCAGGTTTTCGCCCGAATCACTCCACTACAACTGCCCCTCTAAAAGTTTGTAATGACATTTAAACTGGCATGGAACAAGGAGACCTAACTGGAGCTATTTTCCTTGATTTTACAAAGGCCTTTGACACAGTAGACCACGACATACTACTGCTCAAACTAAAAAACTCTGGTATTGCTGACCGTGCGTTAACCTGGTTTCGATTATATGTATCGGATCAATCACAATATGTCTCCATTTCTGAACGTGACTCCCTCCCTCTCCAAGTCACATGTGGCGTTCCTCAAGGTTCCATTCTCGGCCCCCTACTATTAACATTATTTATAAATGATCTGCCTAATGTCTGCAAATCCTCATTTGTATACATGTACGCAGATGACACAGTAATCTATGCAAACAAATCTGATCTGCCGCAGCTTGAAGCAGTGCTCCAAGACCAGTTCACAGAGGTAGAAAAGTGGATCTCAAAAAACAAACTCTTCCTAAACACTGACAAAACTGTCACAATGATCTTTTTAACTGTTCCTAAATTACACAAATTACAAAATTCCCATCTACGCATCAAAACAAAATTTAATTGCACACTGACCACAGTCCACTCTTTCAAATACTTGGGTATGTTGTTAGACCCCAATCTATCTTTTGGCCTCCACATAGAAAAACTTGCATCTAAACTTTATCCAAAACTAGGTACCCTGTACAGAAACCAGTGAAGAGATTGGCAGAGAGGTGCAGCAGATGAAGAGTGACTTGTAAGGAAGATGAGTCTGGCAGAGGCATTCATTAAGGATTGTAAAGGAGCTAGGCGGTGGGGAGACCAGAGAGGACAGAGTTGCAGTAATCGAGGCGGGAGAGGATGAGAGAGTGGATTAAAATCTTAGTTGTGTCTTGTGTAAGGAAGTGTCTAATTTTAGAGATGTTTTTAAGGTGGAAGCAGGAGGTTTAAGCCAAAGACTGAATGTGAGGAGTGAAACAAAGATCTGAGTCAAATGTGACCCCGAGACATCGGGCATGCGGGGTAGGGGTAATGATGGACTTGTCAACAGTTATAGAGAGATTGGGGGTGGAGAGTTTTGAAGAAGGGGGGAAAATAAGGAGCTCAGTTTTGGAGAGATTTAGCTTGAGGTAGTGAGAGGACATCCAGTTGGAGATGTGAGAAAGACAGTTAGTGACACGGGTTAGCAAGGAAGGAGTAGGTTCTGGTGCAAAGAAGTAGATTTGGGTGTCATCGGCATACAAATGATATTGTAAACCATGGGACTTTATTAGGGAACCTAGTGATGACGTGTAGATTGAGAAGAGACGGGGACCGAGGACAAAGCCTTGCGGTACTCTGACAGAAAGTGGTGACAGGGCAGAGGAGGCCCCAGAGAAGGCTACACTAAAGGTACAGTTTGACAGGTAGGAAGAGCGCCACGAGAGGGCTGTATCACATATGCCGAAGGATTGGAGGGTTTGGAGCAAGAGAGGGTGGTCAACAGTGTCAAAGGCTGCGGACAGATCAAGGAGAATAAGCAGAGAGAAGTGGCCTTTTGATTTTGCTGTAAGTAGGTCGTTGGTAACCTTAACAATTGCTCTTTCTGTGGAGTGATGGGGATGAAATCCAGATTGCAATGGGTCAAGGAGGAAGTTTATTGTAAGGAAATGGAATAGGCATGCATAAGCTAGTTTTTTGAGAAGCTTTGATGCAAGAGGGAGGAGGGAGATAGGGCGGTAGTTGGATGGGGAGGTAGGATCAAGGGAAGGTTTTTTGAGGATAGGTGTGACCCGTGCATGTTTCAGCAATGAGGGAAATATACCAGTGCTGAAGGAGAGGTTGAAAGTGTGTGTGAGTATAGGGGTAAGGGTGGCAGAGAGGGAGGGGAGTAGCTGTGAGGGGATAGGGTCAAGGGGACAGGTAGTGAGGTGAGAGCGCAGTTTAAGTGCCGAAACTTCTTCCTCAGTAACAGGGGAGAATGATCTAAGTTTAAGGTTATGTGGGTTGTGGTTGACTGAGAGCATTTGAGGGGATGAGAGAATGGAATTATGTTGAGAGCTGATTTCATTTCTGATGGAGTTGATTTTGTTATTGAAGTGGTTGGCAAAGTCTTGAGCTGACAGAGAAGTTGTATTAGGAGGTGGGGGAGTGCGGTGAAGAGTATTGAAAGTGGAGAACAAACATGTTGGGTTTGAAGAAAGATTAGAGATAAGAGTAGAAAAGTAGTGTTGCTTATGGAAATTAAGGGCAGAGTAGTAGGAGTTCAAGATAAATTTGTAATGTTGAAAATCAGCTGAACTCCTAGATTTTCTCCAGTGCTGCTCAGCAGTAAGGGAACATCTGCGTAGGTATCGTGTCCGAGGAGTATGCCAGGGCTGAGGATAAGTGTTTGATTTCCGAGCTATGGTAAGAGGGGCGATATTGTCAAGGACGGATGTAAGGGTGGAATTATAGTGGCAGATAGATTGGTCAGGGCATGAAAAGGAGGAGAAGGATGAGAGGAGAGGTTTGAGGGAATTAGAAAGCTGTTGTTGATCTAATGACGTAATGCTTCTGTGAAGTTTGGTGTCAGGAGCAGAAGGAGGGAGAGTTGTAGGGAGGGATGATATGTTGCAAGTAAGGAGATGGTGGTCAGAAAGAGGAAAGGGGGAGTTTGTGAAGTTTGAGAGGGTGCATCGATAACTAAAGATCAGGTCAAGGGAGTGACCATCTTTGTGAGTGGGAGAATCAGTCCATTGTGACAAACCAAAAGAGGAAGTGAGTTGCAGAAGTTGTTTTGCAAAGGAGGCAGTGGGATTGTCAAGAGGGATGTTGAAGTCACCAAGAATGAGGGAAGCGGTGTCTGAGGAAAGGAAATAAGGTAGCCATGCAGCCAAGTGATCTAGAAATTGAGTTGAGGAGCCAGGAGGACGGTATATGACTGCGACACCTATGGAAAGAGGAGAGAATAAGCGAATCATGTGGGTTTCGAATGAGGAAAATGTGAGGGAAGAGATGGTATGTATTTGTTGAAAGGTGCAACGAGAGGAAAGTAAAATACCTACACCACCTCCTTGTCTATTACCAGACCTAGGAGTGTGGCTGAAGTGAAGACCCCCATGTGACAGAGCAGCAGTGGATGCTGTGTCTAGGGGAGAGAGCCAGGTTTCTGTTAGGGCCAGAAGTTTGAGGGAGTGGGAGATAAAGAGGTCATGTATAAAAGTGAGTTTGTTGCAAACAGAGCGAGAGTTCCAAAGTGCACAAGTGAAAGGGGAAGTGGCTTTTGATGCAAGAGGAATGTGAGTAAGGTTGTCAGAGTTTTGTTTTTTGAGTCTGTGGGATGGTATACATTGATGTGCTTGGCTAGGCAGTTGTTGGGGACCAGGATATATATATATATATATATATATATATATATATATATATATATATATATATATATATATATATATATATATATATAAATATATATATATATATATATATATATATATATATATATATATACAACTTTAACAGGTAAGTCCAGCGCCTTTCTTAATGCTATTTTTTCAGCATTTTTTCAGCAACCTTTTTCCAGGATTATAGCAGTGCACGACCGCTGAGTGGGGTCTGCCAGCGCACATATATGGATATAATAAAGCAAGATAGCGTCAGCACTTCTTCATACAAAATTCCACTTTATTGAGGCTTCAGACAAAGTTAAAAACAGCGACGTTTCGAGTCAACACAGACCCTTAGTCATGCAATGGATTATGGGAAAAAATCACCTTCTTTTATAACACCTGTGTATCAATTAACTTGATTTACCTGCATACATTCAAATTACCATTTTGGATTTTTGACCCCTAACAGGTCAGAATGGTCACTAAATAATCTTTGTACCTAAATCACAGTTTTTCATTATATGATAAAAAGTTCCTATCTAGTGATTATAACCCAAGACTATATTTCGACACATATTATTAAAAACATTTCATACAAAATTACAAGATTACTATACATTAATACTTATAAAAACAAATGAAGATCATAGTCTTTGTTTAGACCATTCGGACTAAGTGTTTTTAGATGCTGTATCCACCATACCTCTCTTTTCTTTAACAGTAACTCTCTGTTACCCCCTCTTCTTTGTTTTGGTATGTGGTCAATTACTTGGAATCGTAACTGGCTAACTGTATGTCCAGCATTGATAAAATGGGATGATACGGGCAGTGTCATGTCCTTACATCTAATGGAAGACTTATGGGCACTTATCCTATCTTTGATGGGGTTAATGGTCTCTCCCACATAGCCCCGCCCACATGGACACTTAAGGATATACACTACATGGTCAGTGTTGCATGTATATAAGCCTTTAATTTCACGTTTTTTATTGTCATTTATCTGTGCTATGTATTTCCCCTTGATCATGGAATTACATTGGGCACAGTTGAGACAGGGGTATGATCCTTTATTAGCTGTTGTAAGGTAATTTATAGTATCTTTCTTACTAGTGCCCACATCTGATTTTACCACTAGGTCTCTAATATTTTTGACCCTCTTAAAGGAATTAATTGGTGGTTTACTAAATTCCTCAATATGTGGATTCGTTTTATTCAGTATATACCAATGTTTTTTAACAATTCTTGTGATGTCATTGCTGAATTGATTATATACTGAAGAAAAGATAAGTTGTTTTTTATCAATCTGATTTTTATTTTTACTCTTATTTGATATTAGGTCATGAGTTTCTTTAGTTTTCAATTTAACTGTTTGTTCATTAGTGGTTATGACAGCTTGAGGGTAACCTCTATCTGTAAATTTTTTTCCCATTTGCTTCAGTCTTACTTCTTGCAGATCTTTCTCTTTTACATTGCGCATCGTTCTGAGGAACTGGCTCTTAGGGATAGCGTTAAATACCCTATCTGGATGGTAGCTGTCAAAGTGAAGTAATGTATTACGGTCTGTTGGTTTGCAGTATAGGTCTGTTACTAAATGGTCATCTTTTTTATATACCAAGGTGTCAAGATAACTTACTTTCGCTCGTGAGTAACTAATAGTAAATTGCAGACTTGTTGTACAATTGTTTAATTCCTCCACAAAGTTCTCAAGGGTCTCCAATGTATCCCCCCATACCATCTTGCAGTGGCTTTGATATTTATTGCTAGGATAAACATATCTGTTTTCAAATTGACTTACGAATATGTTGGCGTATGAGGGGGCCACATTGGAGCCCATGGCGGTTCCCTTCCTTTGTATATAATATGTGTCTTGGAACAAAAAATAGTTAAGATGTAGTATTATATTCAGCATATCTTCTATGAAGTCACATTGAGCATTAGTATATACCTGATCTTTTTTGATAAGATCCAATACAGATTGTACTCCTGATTCATGTGGGATTGAAGTATATAGACTCACTATAGCTAGTGTGAATAATATATCATTTTCACTCACTCTTACTTCATCTATTCTAGTTAGAAAGTCCCCTGTGTCTTTTAGAAAAGATTGCTGGCCTGCCGCTATTGGATTCAAAATTTTATCTAGAAAAATTGCTATATTAGCAAAAACTGATTCCGTACTTGCCACTATGGGTCTACCCGGTGGCTCCTTTAGGTTTTTGTGGATTTTCGGAGTTGTATAAAATACAGGTGTGATGGGGTCTATTTTTATGAGAAATGTGGCTAGATTCTTAGTAATGACTTTATTTACCAAAGCCTTGTCAATTACTGCCGCTATTTCTTTTTTGATATCAGGTAAAGGATCATGATCTAATATTAAATATATTCCACCATCTGATAGTTGAGACAAAATTTCCTGTATATAATATTCCTTGTCAAGCACCACTACCGCACCACCCTTATCTGCGTTTTTGATCTCAATTAGATTATTATTAGATAAATTTTTCAAAGCTTTACGTTCTGCTGTGGTGACATTAGAACTCATTCCATGTTTAGGTGTTGTATATAATTTATGAATATCCTGTTGAACTAACTTAATAGAAACATATATTAAGTTAGTTCAAGAGGATATTCATAAATTATATACAACACCTAAACATGGAATGAGTTCTAATGTCACCACAGCAGAACGTAAAGGTTTGAAAAATGTATCTGAAGCAAATGGGAAAAATTTTTACAGATAGAGGTTACCCTCAAGCTGTCATAACCACTAATGAACAAACAGTTAAATTGAAAACTAAAGAAACTCATGATCTAATATCAAATAAGAGTAAAAATAAAAATCAGATTGATAAAAAACAACTTATCTTTTCTTCAGTATATAATCAATTCAGCAATGACATCACAAGAATTGTTAAAAAAACATTGGTATATACTGAATAAAACAAATCCACATATTGAGGAATTTAGTAAACCACCAATTAATTCCTTTAAGAGGGTCAAAAATATTAGAGACCTAGTGGTAAAATCAGATGTGGGCACTAGTAAGAAAGATACTATAAATTACCTTACAACAGCTAATAAAGGATCATACCCCTGTCTCAACTGTGCCCAATGTAATTCCATGATCAAGGGGAAATACATAGCACAGATAAATGACAATAAAAAACGTGAAATTAAAGGCTTATATACATGCAACACTGACCATGTAGTGTATATCCTTAAGTGTCCATGTGGGCGGGGCTATGTGGGAGAGACCATTAACCCCATCAAAGATAGGATAAGTGCCCATAAGTCTTCCATTAGATGTAAGGACATGACACTGCCCGTATCATCCCATTTTATCAATGCTGGACATACAGTTAGCCAGTTACGATTCCAAGTAATTGACCACATACCAAAACAAAGAAGAGGGGGTAACAGAGAGTTACTGTTAAAGAAAAGAGAGGTATGGTGGATACAGCATCTAAAAACACTTAGTCCGAATGGTCTAAAAACACTTAGTCCAAAGTAATCTTGTAATTTTGTATGAAATGTTTTTAATAATATGTGTCGAAATATAGTCTTGGGTTATAATCACTAGATAGGAACTTTTTATCATATAATGAAAAACTGTGATTTAGGTACAAAGATTATTTACTGACCATTCTGACCTGTTAGGGGTCAAAAATCCAAAATGGTAATTTGAATGTATGCAGGTAAATCAAGTTAATTGATACACAGGTGTTATAAAAGAAGGTGATTTTTTCCCATAATCCATTGCATGACTAAGGGTCTGTGTTGACTCGAAACGTCGCTGTTTTTAACTTTGTCTGAAGCCTCAATAAAGTGGAATTTTGTATGAAGAAGTGCTGACACTATCTTGCTTTATTATATATATATATATATATATATATATATATAAAATACACACACTCATACACATATAGATACTGTATATATTAAATATACAGTATATTTTTTAAATAAAAATACAATTTGCTTCTGAGTAAAGAACAATACTATTTAAACTTTTTATTAATGCACCGTTGGCTTTAGCGCACTTGGCTTAGCGCACTTTCAAGTTAATACTCAAACGAAAGCGAGAACAGGGTATAGAGGTAGCCCACTCTTTCTAGAGGAACTTAGACCTGCTGCGCTGTGCGGCCTCCAGGTGTCGGTGTACCCGAGGCTCTCTGTAACATATCTTAGACTAATGTCCCTATTTCTTTAAGACTGCTTTTCCTTATTCTGATACTCATGCTGTTTTGGGCAGTATTTACATTCAGCTTGCCTGCCTGATTAATCATTCATGCACCTGATTCCTCAGCCTCTTTTTTAAGCCTTCTCAGGTCTAATGTGCTTTGCATTAACTTTAAAGCTCTGAACAACAGAGGTCTGTGACTGTTTCCTGCATGAATTCATCCAACTTATTCAAGCTACAGTATTTCCTATGCTTAAACTCATCAAATTGCAAGTGTCCAAATAATTCCATTTTGTTATCTGGACACTGCTACTAAAACTCTGAACTTTATTATAAATCAAGTATACTTTTGGTTATCATCACTCTCTAATTATTACAAACGCATCTTACTCAGAACTTTATAACTATTCTCTGCTACAAGTTGTCATAGCTGAAATATAATTCTACAACTATGTTAACATATTCAGAACCCTGCATCTATGTGTTCAGTTAAAAGCTTTCATGTGATTCTCCAATATATGCACAAACAGTAATTGATGTCTAAAACTTGCAACTTGACTATCACCTGTGCTGCTCTGCTTATTACTGACATACAGCGATATATAATATTATGTACTGTCAACCTGCAGCAAACCTTAGTTTGCATATATAGGCACAAACAGTAATTAATGCCTAAAACTTGCAACTTGTCTATCACCTGTGCTGCTCTGCTTAATTCTGACATACAGCTCTATATAATATTATGTACTGTGAACCTGCAACAAACCTTAGTTTGCATCTAAGTGTCAATCTTCAACCAGTTTACTCCAAAGCCTGAACATTCCACATTGCTATATTTTTTTCTCATTGAATCCTGCAGCTACTCCTATTAACTAACTATAAGTCACAGTGAAGCCAGAATATATTGTATACAAATGTTGCACTCTCCATTTATTCTACAATAAATTCTAGCAACTATGAATCACAGAATATCATCTATCCACATCCAGAATACTCTTCCCCGGGTCAGAGGTTGGTATCTTCAAATCCCTACCACTGCCCTGAGGGTCTGTGTCTTGAGCGCATGTACACCGGAACATGACAGAAAGTTAATGCCTAAAAAAGGGATCTGCAGTGGTAATGTATGCACTGACCCTCAAAGGAAAATAAAAAATTACAACCTATCTCAGACCCAAGCTATCCCCAAAGGAAAACAGAAGATTTTCATACTTTTAAAAATTTAAAGACACAATACTCCCATTCTAGACTATTCTCTACTCATGTTCGTGGTTACCATTTTAGTGAAACTGATCCTGAATCTGACTATGAAAATGAAGAGGATGCATCTATAGCTTCTGCAGAAAAAAATCAGATCTTTAAAGATTTAAAGAGACAGAACCCCTTTTCTAGAATTTCATCTACTCATGTCCGTGACTTCCATTTTGGTGAAACTGATTCTGAGTCTGACTATGTAAATGAAGAGGATGTATTCATAGATTCAGCAGAAAAAATCAGACCTTTAAAGATTTAAAGAGACAGGACTTCTGTTCCAGAATACCATCTACTCCTCCTGTTTGTGATTCCTATCCTGGTGATACTGACTCTGAGTCTGAATATGTCAATGAGGAGGATGACTACACAGATCCAGCTGAACTAGCATTAGACTGGTATGTGCGCAACTTTAAGTCTATGATTACTGCAAATCAATGTTGAAACGCGCAAGACTGTGATCTTACCTACTGCCTGTATACATTTTGATGCTGCTCTGCTTGCATTTGTAACTTTTAACATTTTTGTACTAAGAGTACTTAATAAATTTGACTTTTTATTTTTATACAATTGAGGGTCGTTGCCTTCTTGGAACCTATTTTTCGCAACTTTAATTCGCCACAAACTCAGACAAAACCTCAACCCATTGGCTATAATGACATCCTTGGTAGCTATATTTACAATATAGATGATACACACAGCTCCCATCATGAAACCTCTCATGGAAATACTGATATTCCTATTTCTGATATTCCCATGGATTCTGTAGATTGGATAGATTCAGAGCTGGAAGAGACATCTGGTTTACAGACTGCTGTTTGGAGAAATGGTCCCCTCAACTACTATGATGATTTATTACTTCAGAATTATGCATCCAGTGATGAAGAGGATTTCTGTTCTCAACCTGATATAAGGTACGCCAGGCCACAGTGGCACCACCCTAAGAAGCCTCATATTGGGAAGAAATATCAGTTATCTAAGCTCTCTAAAAACAAGAAGAAAAAGAAAATCTTTCTGCCTACAGAAAATCAGAAGCGTAAAGAGGAAACTCAGCCTGAATCTCCTGTTTCATTTTCTGTTGTGCCAGATCCTCTATTGCCTCATGATACACTCCACACCAAGCTGGATGTTGTCTCTAGTCGCCATCAGTCTGTTTTTGAAGCACTTAAGGGTTTATCTTCTCAAATTCTAAAATTACAAACACTGCTTTCAACTACTGATTCCTTACATCCCTCTCATGCTGCCTCAATGTCTGTAAACCCTGTGCTAGAAGCAAAAGATGATTTTGTTCCAGATATACAACCTTAGCCCTGAAATTCAAACTCAAATAAGTATGCCTGCTGAACCCCAGAAAACCTCTCAGTCAGAATTTTGTATCACAATTCCTCTGCATCTACCTGAGAGTGGCATATTTCAGTACACTCCACCTTTTCAAAATTCTTTTGTTACTGTAGCTAAGAAAATGTTTTCCTTGGGAGATACTGCGCATCAACCTACATTTTCTACTACATTTGTTCCCTGTACAGGAATTCCTGATACTGAACCCTGTGAGGACAACATTGAACCTAGTTTGCAAATGGACGTTCTTGACCCTGAAACTTGTATAAAAGTTTTTCAAGAAGATTCCCCAGTGGCTATTCCTGTCCCTGTTTTCCATTATGATACTACTAAACCTGGCATCAAGGTGGACTCTCCTGTTTTTGACCCTGGTATGGGTATTCCTTTGTTTAACCCAGAAATGGGTTTAATAATACTTGATCCTGAACATAGCCATGCTCTCTGCTCAGAAACGAGTATGGTTCTTGGCTCTAAATTGGATCTTATAAATTCTTTGTTTGTGAACCCTGAATAAAGCCTTGCCCTCTGCTCAGAAGAGAGTATGGTTCCTGGCTCTAAAGTGGGTTCTTTTTCTTTTTCAATAGTTGAACCTTGCCCTGGCATGGGCATTCCTTCACCTGATCCTACTGAGTATATTCCTGAACTTTACCCAGATGTGGGTATTCCTGAACCTTGCCCTGGTGTGGGCATTCCTTCACATGATCCTACTGAGGATATTCCTGAACCTTGCCAAGATGTGGGTATTCCTGAACCTTGCCCTGGTGTGGGCATTCATATACCTGATCCTAATGAGGACACTCTTGATTCTGAATCCAGTAAGGACACATTTGATATTGAACCAGAAGAATCCAAGAACTGGGCAACTCTAGCTCTCTACACTCCTATCTCCTACTTTGAAGAAAGCCATGCTTTTGGGTTAGAAGTGGCTATAGCTTTTTCTTTTGGAGTATATCTAATCCTCAGCCAAGAGGTTAATTCTGAGGATACTCAAATCTCTGACCCAAAGGTGGTTAATCTGGTTATCAATCCAGAATGCTGCATCTCTATTTCTGAAGTTGAGGAAAGCCTATTCATATGTCTAGGATTGGGTGCCTTTTCATTGGCTGTGTACATGATCATCTATCATGAAGAACATCCGCCTATCAACTCTCAGAATGATTCTGTGGTAGGAAGCTCATTGTATGTCAAGTTCATGCATTCTCACGATGACTACAAGAAAGATGATTTCAAGTTTTACTCTCATCATTTTCAAGATCTTTTGATACCTGAATTCCATGGCCTTTGCTTTGTCATTTTACTTTTTCAAGAGATCTCCAACCCTCCTTTTTTGATTTCCGATTGGACTCACTACCTCCATACACCTACTACTGGCTCTTCATATCATTTTGTTCTCTCTCCTTTTGGATTGCATTTGGCGCCCAGAGGTCGCCTTTAAGGAGGGGGGTTCTGTAACATATTTCCTGATCCTTTCCTGATTTTGACACTCATGCTGTTTTGGGCAGTATTTACATTCAGCTTGCCTGCCTGATTAATCATTCATGCACCTGATTCCTCAGCCTCTTTTTTAAGCCTTCTCAGGTCTAATGTGCTTTGCATTAACTTTGAAGTTGTGATCCTGAACAACAGAGGTCTGTGACTGTTTCCTACATGAATTCATCCAACTTATTCAAGCTACAGTATTTCCTATGCTTAAAATCATCAAATCACAAGTATCCAAATAATTCCATTTTGTTACCTGGACACTGCTTTTATAACTTTATTATAAATCAAGTATACTTTTGGTTATCATTACTCTCTAATTATTACAAACGCATCTTATTCAGAACTTTATAACTATTCTCTGTTACAAGTTGTCATAGCTGAAATATCATTCTACAAATATGTTAACATCTTCAGAACTCTGCATCTATGTGTTCAGTTAAAAGTTTTCATGTGATTCTCCAATATATGCACAAACAGTAATTGATGCCTTTAACTTGCAACTTGACTATCACCTGTGCTGCTCTGCTTTTTACTGACATACAGCTATATATAATATTATGTACTGTGAACCTGCAACAAACCTTAGTTTGCATCTAAGTGTCAATCTTCAACCAGTTTACTCTAAAGCCTGAACATTCCACATTGCTATATTTCTCTCTCATGTATCCTGCAGCTACTCCTATTGACTAACTATAAGTCACAGTGTAGCCAGAATATATTGTATATAAATGTTGCACTCTCCATTTATCCTGCAATAACTTCTAGCAACTATGAATCACAGAATATCATCTATCCACGTCCAGAATACTCTTCCCCGGGTCAGGGGTCAGTGTCTTCAAATCCCTACCACTGCCCCGAGGGTCTGTGCCCTGAGCGCATGTACACCGGAACGTGACACTCTTGCTCAAACGAAAATGTTTTACTTTTAGCCTATGAGAGCATAAGTAGGAGCTCTATTCATTTTACTTGATCATGTAAGCTAGTGCTATGTGTAAAACACTGATTTAATGACAGTTTGATTTACCAGTAAACCTCTATCAGAGACTCAGGGGTAGATTTAATAGGCAGCAGATGCCTTCTTTCTACACCCGAAGTTTCCAGCTTGCCGGAAATGTAAGTTAAGAAGCAGTTAAGACACTTGACACCCCCTGCTAACGGCCGATTGGCCTCGAATGTGCAGGGTGCGGCATTGCACAAGCATTTCACAAGAAATTCTTGTGCAATGTTAAATGCTAACAGAGTATGCTGTCGGCATTTAGCGATGTCGGGCAGGCATGATTGTCTACAGTGAATCATGCCCGTGCGACATATAATAAATTGATCCCATAAAATAATGTAATATTTTAATATTATAGCACTACTTGTGTAGTTCATTTTTTTTGCCCCCTTTTTCTGTAATTTAACTTACATCTGGAGGTCTACACCTGCAGACTTTAAGAACCAAACCCTGCTACATATCTGTTCCTAATTGGCCTCAGCATAGGTTATAAGATACAGGTTTTGCATACAAAATGGCAGTGGTTAACTGTGTCTAATCCAGTAACAAGTCCAGTGATCCAAACAAGGCAATTGGTAGGGGGAGTTTGTCTGTTGACAAATAACTTCAACAAACAAGGTGTTAAATTTTTTTGAAAATTATTACACTTGGCTGGTATATTATTCAACAGAGAGACAACAGAAATACCCTGTAGTTACAGAATGTTTAATGTTCCTGAGTTTGCAGGAATGAGTCACATGTAACAAAGTAGATGAGGTTGAAAAAAGACAGAAGCCAATCAAGTTCAACCTTTACAAATCTTAATATACTTACAAAAAAGCTCAAGTTGAGCTAAAATTAATCCCATTAAAAAGGTGACCCTTTTAACACAAACAATCAGATCCCTGAATTTTGTTTCTAGCCAGAAATGTATCCAAACCATTTTTGAATGTATCTAATGTATTGGCATTTACTACCTCCTAAGGTAATGAGCTCCACAATTTTATTGCCCTTACATTGAAAAAACTTTTATATTGCTGGAGATTAAATCTCCTTTCCTCCATCCTTAATTTGTGACCTCTTCTCACAAACAAATTTCTTGGAATAAAACAGTGCATTTGCCATCTCTGTATATGTATATTTCACTTCTCAAGAGCCTTTTTTTTTTTAGAAAACAGACCGAGTTTGGCTAACCTCTCCTTATAGCTTAAATTCTTCATTCCCCTTATTAGTTTTGTGGCCCTTCTCTGAACTTTTTCTAAGTCTTTAAAGCCTTTTTTAGAAATTGGTCAATAGAATTGCACTCCATACTCAAAGTGAGGTCTTACCAGGGATTTATTTACTAACAGAATTATGCTCTCTTCCCTTACATCAATGCCTCTTTTAATACATGCTAGTATCTTATTAGCCTTAGAAGTGACGGCCCTGCATTGTGCGCCCATCTAGTTATGAGCAGAGTTTTGTGAAGTTCCAGTTAATGCTTATCTGTGTCATCAAGTGACATTTCTCAGACATAAATCATCACCAGACCATTAACTCTTTGCTCTCATCTTCCATATTGTCAGGTTTTTTTCCCTGTTGTGTTTGCCATGTGCTGCTGGCAGCCATTTTACTCACCTCTCTTCCTGACTATGGTGCATTGTGGGGGATGCTGCTCATTTCCTGCACTTCCTTTTATGGCCAGACTGGTGTGCATCATCCAAGTGAGACAGGATGCAGTCTTAGAATTGTGATGTCATCACTTATTATTTAAAGGGCCTCTGTTCCGTGTGCTTTGCCTTTGCGTTGTCTCAGACCTCTTTGTGAGAGTTCCTGTGTATTACCTGGCTGCCTGACGTCCTTCCTAGTTCCTGATCCCTGGCTTGTTCCTGACTCTTCTGTTTTCCTTGTTCCTGATTCCGGCTTGTTTGACTATTCGCTTTGGCTCCTGACTCGGCTCGTGTGACTACTAGCTCTGGTTTTGACTCCTGGCTTGTTATTTGACTTGTGGACTTTTATTAATTTTTGCTTTTAATAAAGGTGTGATTATTTTTGCACTTCTCATCTCAGTCTGATTCCTGGCAACCTGACATTTATCCTGAATTGTAATCCAGCATGTGCCTCTTCCTCAGATGTTCACTTATAATAACCTTGTCCTCTGCTCTGTTCTCTATGGCTAACCCCTGGGAAGAAGCGGAAGAGCCCTGGCAGAATAAAGACTGACAGAAGCAGATGAACCCTGGCAGAGTAGAGAATGACAGTAGCAGATGAGCCCTGACAGAGTAAAGACTGACAGAAGCAGATGAGCCCTGGCAGAGTAAAGACTAACAGAAGCAGATGAGCCCTGGCAGAGTAAAGACTAACAGAAGCAGATGAGCCCTGGCAGAGTAAATACTGACAGAAGCAGATGAGCCCTGGCAGAGTAAAGACTGACAGAAGCAGATGAGCCCTGGCAGAATAAAGACTGACAGAAGCAGATGAGCCCTGGCAGAGTAAATACTGACAGAAGCAGATGAGCCCTGGCAGAGTAAAGACTGACAGAAGCAGTTGAGCCCTGGCAGAGTAAAGACTGACAGAAACAGATGACCCCTGGCAGAATAAAGACTGACAGAAGCAGATGAGCCCTGGAAGAGTAAAGACTGACAGAAGCAGATGAGCCCTGGCAGAGTAAAGACTGACAGAAGCAGATGAGCCCTGGCAGAGTAAAGACTGACAGAAGCAGATGAGCCCTGGCAGAGTAAAGACTGACAGAAGCAGATGAGCCCTGGCAGAGTAAAGACTGACAGAAGCAGATGAGCCCTGGCAAAGTAAATACTGACAGAAGCAGATGAGCCCTGGCAGAGTAAAGACTGACAGAAGCAGATGAGCCCTGGCAGAGTAAAGACTGACAGAAGCAGATGAGCCCTGGCAAAGTAAATACTGACAGAAGCAGATGAGCCCTAGCAGAGTAAACACTGACAGAAGCAGCTGAGCCCTGGCAGAGTAAAGACTGACAGAAGTAGATGAGCCCTGGCAGAGTAAAGACTGACAGAAGCAGATGAGCCCTGGCAGAGTAAAGACTGACAGAAGCAGATGAGCCCTGGCAGAATAAAGACTGACAGAAGCAGATGAGCCCTGGCAGAGAAAAGACTGACAGAAGCAGATGAGCCCTGGCAGAGAAAAGACTGACAGAAGCAGATGAGCCCTGGCAGAATAAAGACTGACAGAAGCAGATGAGCCTTGGCAGAATAAAGACTGACAGAAGCAGATGAGCCCTGGCAGAATAAAGACTGACAGAAGCAGATGAGCCCTGGCAGAGTAAAGACTGACAGAAGCAGATGAGCCCTGGCAGAATAAAGACTGACAGAAGAAGATGAGTCCTGGCAGAGTAAAGACTGACAGAAGCAGATGAGCCCTGGCAGAGTAAAGACTGACAGAAGTAGATGAGCCCTGGCAGAATAAAGACTGACACAAGCAGATGAGCCCTGGCAGAGTAAAGACTGACAGAAGTAGATGAGCCCTGGCAGAATAAATACTGACAGAAGCGGATGAGCCCTGGCAGAGTAAAGACTGACAGAAGCAGATGAGCCCTGGCAGAGTAAAGACTGACAGAAGCAGATGAGCCCTGGCAGAATAAAGACTGACAGAAGCAGATGACCCCTGGCAGAGTAAAGACTGACAGAAGCAGATGAGCCCTGGCAGAGTAAAGACTGACAGAAGCAGATGAGCCCTGGCAGAGTAAAGACTGACAGAAGCAGATGAGTCCTGGCAGAGTAAAGACTGACAGTAGCAGATGAGCCCTGGCAGAGTAAAGACTGACAGAAGCAGATGAGCCCTGGCAGAATAAAGACTGACAGAAGCAGATGAGCCCTGGCAGAGTAAAGACTGACAGAAGCAGAAGAGCCCTGGCAGAGTAAAGACTGACAGAAGCAGATGAGCCCTGACAAAGTAAAGACTGACAGAAGCAGATGAGCCCTGGCAGAGTAAAGACTGACAGAAGCAGATGAGCCCTGGCAGAGTAAAGACTGACAGAAGCAGATGAGCCCTGGCAGAGTAAAGACTGACAGAAGCAGATGAGCCCTGGCAGAATAAAGACTGACAGAAGCAGATGAGCCCTGGCACAGTAAAGACTGACAGAAGCAGATGAGCCCTGGCACAGTAAAGACTGACAGAAGCAGATGAGCCCTGGCAGAGTAAAGACTGACAGAAGCAGATGAGACCTGGCACAGTAAAGACTGACAGAAGCAGATGAGCCCTGGCAGAGTAAATACTGACAGAAGCAGATGAGCCCTGGCAGAATAAAGACTGACAGAAGCAGATGACCCCTGGCAGAGTAAAGACTGACAGAAGCAGATGAGCCCTGGCAGAGTAAATACTGACAGAAGCAGATGAGCCCTGGCAGAGTAAAGACTGACAGAAGCAGATGAGCCCTGGCAGAGTAAAGACTGACAGAAGCAGATGAGCCCTGGCAGAGTAAAGACTGACAGAAGCAGATGAGCCCTGGCAGATTAAAGACTGACAGAAGCAGATGAGCCCTGGCAGAGTAAATACTGACAGAAGCAGATGAGCCCTGGCAGAGTAGAGACTGACAGAAGCAGATGAGCCCTGGCAGAATAAAGACTGACAGAAGCAGATGAGCCCTGGCAGAATAAATACTGACAGAAGCAGATGAGCCCTGGCACAGTAAATACTGACAGAAGCAGATGAGCCCTGGCAGAGTAAAGACTGACAAAAGCAGATGAGCCCTGGCAGAGTAAAGACTGACAGAAGCAGATGAGCCCTGGCAGAGTAAAGACTGACAGAAACAGATGAGCCCTGGCAGAGTAAATACTGACAGAAGCAGAAGAGCCCTGGCAGAATAAAGACTGACAGAAGCAGATGAGCCCTGGCAGAATAAAGACTGACAGAAGCAGATGAGCCCTGGCAGAATAAAGACTGACAGAAGCAGATGAGCCCTGGCAGAGTAAAGACTGACAGAAGCAGATGAGCCCTGGCAGAGTAAAGACTGACAGAAACAGATGAGCCCTGGCAGAGAAAAGACTGACAGAAGCAGATGAGCCCTGGCAGAGTAAAGACTGACAGAAGCAGATGAGCCCTGGCAGAGTAAATACTGACAGAAGCAGATGAGCCCTGGCAGAATAAAGACTGACAGAAGCAGATGAGCCCTGGCAGAGTAAAGACTGACAGAAGCAGATGAGCCCTGGCACAGTAAAGACTGACAGAAGCAGATGAGCCCTGGCAGAATAAAGACTAACAGAAGCAGATGAGCCCTGGCAGAATAAAGACTGACAGAAGCAGATGAGCCCTGGCAGAATAAAGACTGACAGAAGCAGATGAGCCCTGGCAGAGTAAAGACTGACAGAAGCAGATGAGCCCTGGCAGAATAAAGACTGACAGAAGCAGATGAGCCCTGGCACAGTAAAGACTGACAGAAGCAGATGAGCCCTGGCAGAGTAAAGACTGACAGAAGCAGATGAGCCCTGGCAGAGTAAAGACTGACAGAAGCAGATGAGCCCTGGCAGAATAAATACTGACAGAAGCAGATGAGCCCTGGCAGAGTAAAGACTGACAGAAGCAGATGAGCCCTGGCAGAGTAAAGACTGACAGAAGCAGGTGAGCCCTGGCAGAGTAAAGACTGACAGAAGCAGATGAGCCCTGGCAGAATAAAGACTGACAGAAGCAGATGAGCCCTGGCAGAGTAAATACTGACAGAAGCAGATGAGCCCTGGCAGAGTAAATACTGACAGAAGCGGATGAGCCCTGGCAGAGTAAAGACTGACAGAAGCAGATGAGCCCTGGCAGAGTAAAGACTGACAGAAGCAGATGAGCCCTGGCAGAGTAAAGACTGACAGAAGCAGATGAGCCCTGGCAGAGTAAAGACTGACAGAAGCAGATGAGCCCTGGCAGAGTAAAGACTGACAGAAGCAGATGAGCCCTGGCAGAGTAAAGACTGACAGAAGCAGATGAGCCCTGGCAGAGTAAAGACTGACAGAAGCAGATGAGCCCTGGCAGAATAAAGACTGACAGAAGCAGATGAGCCCTGGCAGAGTAAAGACTGACAGAAGCAGATGAGCCCTGGCAGAATAAAGACTGACAGAAGCAGATGAGCCCTGGCAGAGTAAAGACTGACATAAGCAGATGACCCCTGGCAGAGTAAAGACTGACAGAAGCAGAAGAACCCTGGCAGAATAAAGACTGACAGAAGCAGATGAGCCCTGGCAGAGTAAAGACTGACAGAAGCAGAAGAACCCTGGCAGAATAAAGACTGACAGAAGCAGATGAGCCCTGGCAGAGTAAAGACTGACAGAAGCAGATGAGCCCTGGCAGAGTAAAGACTGACAGAAGCAGATGAGCCCTGGCAGAGTAAAGACTGACAGAAGCAGATGAGCCCTGGCAGAATAAAGACTGACAGAAGCAGATGAGCCCTGGCAGAGTAAAGACTGACAGAAGCAGAAGAACCCTGGCAGAATAAAGACTGACAGAAGCAGATGACCCCTGGCAGAGTAAAGACTGACAGAAGCAGAAGAACCCTGGCAGAATAAAGACTGACAGAAGCGGATGAGCCCTGGCAGAGTAAAGACTGACAGAAGCAGATGAGCCCTGGCAGAATAAAGACTGACAGAAGCAGATGAGCCCTGGCAGAGTAAAGACTGACAGAAGCAGATGAGCCCTGGCAGAGTAAAGACTGATAGAAGCAGATGAGCCCTGGCAGAGTAAAGTCTGACAGAAGCAGATGAGCCCTGGCAGAGTAAAGACTGACAGAAGCAGATGAGCCCTGGCAGAGTAAAGACTGACAGAAGCAGATGAGCCCTGGCAGAATAAAGACTGACAGAAGCAGATGAGCCCTGGCAGAATAAAGACTGACAGAAGCAGATGAGCCCTGGCAGAGTAAAGACTGACAGAAGCAGATGAGCCCTGGCAGAGTAAAGACTGACAGAAGCAGATGAGCCCTGGCAGAGTAAAGACTGACAGAAGCAGATGAGCCCTGGCAGAGTAAAGACTGACAGAAGCAGATGAGCCCTTGCAGAGTAAAGACTGACAGAAGCAGATGAGCCCTGGCAGAGTAAAGACTGACAGAAGCAGATGAGCCCTGGCACAGTAAAGACTGACAGAAGCAGATGAGCCCTGGCAGAGTAAAGACTGACAGAAGCAGATGAGCCCTGGCAGAGTAAATACTGACAGAAGCAGATGAGCCCTGGCAGAGTAAAGACTGACAGAAGCAGATGAGCCCTGGCAGAGTAAAGACTGACAGAAGCAGATGAGCCTTGGCAGAATAAAGACTGACAGAAGCAGATGAGCCCTGGCAGAATAAAGACTGACAGAAGCAGATGAGCCCTGGCAAAGTAAAGACTGACAGAAGCAGATGAGCCCTGGCACAGTAAAGACTGACACAAGCAGATGAGCCCTGGCACAGTAAAGACTGACAGAAGCAGATGAACCCTGGCAGAGTAAAGACTGACAGAAGCAGATGAGCCCTGGCAGAATAAAGACTGACAGAAGCAGATGAGCCCTGGCAGAGTAAATACTGACAGAAGCAGATGAGCCCTGGCAGAATAAAGACTGACAGAAGAAGATGAGCCCTGGCAGAGTAAAGACTGACAGAAGCAGATGAGCCCTGGCAGAGTAAAGACTGACAGAAGCAGATGAGCCCTGGCAGAATAAATACTGACAGAAGCAGATGAGCCCTGGCAGAGTAAAGACTGACAGAAGCAGATGAGCCCTGGCAGAGTAAAGACTGACAGAAGCAGGTGAGCCCTGGCAGAGTAAAGACTGACAGAAGCAGATGAGCCCTGGCAGAATAAAGACTGACAGAAGCAGATGAGCCCTGGCAGAGTAAATACTGACAGAAGCAGATGAGCCCTGGCAGAGTAAATACTGACAGAAGCGGATGAGCCCTGGCAGAGTAAAGACTGACAGAAGCAGATGAGCCCTGGCAGAGTAAAGACTGACAGAAGCAGATGAGCCCTGGCAGAGTAAAGACTGACAGAAGCAGATGAGCCCTGGCAGAGTAAAGACTGACAGAAGCAGATGAGCCCTGGCAGAGTAAAGACTGACAGAAGCAGATGAGCCCTGGCAGAGTAAAGACTGACAGAAGCAGATGAGCCCTGGCAGAGTAAAGACTGACAGAAGCAGATGAGCCCTGGCAGAATAAAGACTGACAGAAGCAGATGAGCCCTGGCAGAGTAAAGACTGACAGAAGCAGATGAGCCCTGGCAGAATAAAGACTGACAGAAGCAGATGAGCCCTGGCAGAGTAAAGACTGACAGAAGCAGATGACCCCTGGCAGAGTAAAGACTGACAGAAGCAGAAGAACCCTGGCAGAATAAAGACTGACAGAAGCAGATGAGCCCTGGCAGAGTAAAGACTGACAGAAGCAGAAGAACCCTGGCAGAATAAAGACTGACAGAAGCGGATGAGCCCTGGCAGAGTAAAGACTGACAGAAGCAGATGAGCCCTGGCAGAATAAAGACTGACAGAAGCAGATGAGCCCTGGCAGAGTAAAGACTGACAGAAGCAGATGAGCCCTGGCAGAATAAAGACTGACAGAAGCAGATGAGCCCTGGCAGAGTAAAGACTGACAGAAGCAGAAGAACCCTGGCAGAATAAAGACTGACAGAAGCAGATGACCCCTGGCAGAGTAAAGACTGACAGAAGCAGAAGAACCCTGGCAGAATAAAGACTGACAGAAGCGGATGACCCCTGGCAGAGTAAAGACTGACAGAAGCAGATGAGCCCTGGCAGAATAAAGACTGACAGAAGCAGATGAGCCCTGGCAGAGTAAAGACTGACAGAAGCAGATGAGCCCTGGCAGAGTAAAGACTGACAGAAGCAGATGAGCCCTGGCAGAGTAAAGTCTGACAGAAGCAGATGAGCCCTGGCAGAGTAAAGACTGACAGAAGCAGATGAGCCCTGGCAGAGTAAAGACTGACAGAAGCAGATGAGCCCTGGCAGAATAAAGACTGACAGAAGCAGATGAGCCCTGGCAGAATAAAGACTGACAGAAGCAGATGAGCCCTGGCAGAGTAAAGACTGACAGAAGCAGATGAGCCCTGGCAGAGTAAAGACTGACAGAAGCAGATGAGCCCTGGCAGAGTAAAGACTGACAGAAGCAGATGAGCCCTGGCAGAGTAAAGACTGACAGAAGCAGATGAGCCCTTGCAGAGTAAAGACTGACAGAAGCAGATGAGCCCTGGCAGAGTAAAGACTGACAGAAGCAGATGAGCCCTGGCAGAGTAAAGACTGACAGAAGCAGATGAGCCCTGGCAGAGTAAAGACTGACAGAAGCAGATGAGCCCTGGCAGAGTAAATACTGACAGAAGCAGATGAGCCCTGGCAAAGTAAAGACTGACAGAAGCAGATGAGCCCTGGCAGAGTAAAGACTGACAGAAGCAGATGAGCCTTGGCAGAATAAAGACTGACAGAAGCAGATGAGCCCTGGCAGAATAAAGACTGACAGAAGCAGATGAGCCCTGGCAAAGTAAAGACTGACAGAAGCAGATGAGCCCTGGCACAGTAAAGACTGACACAAGCAGATGAGCCCTGGCACAGTAAAGACTGACAGAAGCAGATGAACCCTGGCAGAGTAAAGACTGACAGAAGCAGATGAGCCCTGGCAGAATAAAGACTGACAGAAGCAGATGAGCCCTGGCAGAGTAAATACTGACAGAAGCAGATGAGCCCTGGCAGAATAAAGACTGACAGAAGCAGATGAGCCCTGGCAGAGTAAAGACTGACAGAAGCAGATGAGCCCTGGCAGAGTAAAGACTGACAGAAGCAGAAGAGCCCTGGCAGAGTAAAGACTGACAGAAGCAGATGACCCCTGGCAGAGTAAAGACTGACAGAAGCAGATGACCCCTGGCAGAGTAAAGACTGACAGAAGCAGATGAGCCCTGGCAGAATAAAGACTGACAGAAGCAGATGAGCCCTGGCACAGTAAAGACTGACAGAAGCAGATGAGCCCTGGCAGAGTAAAGACTGACAGAAGCAGATGAGCCCTGGCAGAGTAAAGACTGACAGAAGCAGATGAGCCCTGGCAGAGTAAAGACTGACAGAAGCAGATGAGCCCTGGCAGAATAAAGACTGACAGAAGCAGATGAGCCCCGGCAGAGTAAAGACTGACAGAAGCAGATGAGCCCTGGCAGAGTAAAGTCTGACAGAAGCAGATGAGCCCCGGCAGAGTAAAGACTGACAGAAGCAGATGAGCCCTGGCAGAGTAAAGACTGACAGAAGCAGATGAGCCCTGGCAGAATAAAGACTGACAGAAGCAGATGAGCCCTGGCAGAATAAAGACTAACAGAAGCAGATGAGCCCTGGCAGAATAAAGACTGACAGAAGCAGATGAGCCCTGGCAGAATAAAGACTGACAGAAGCAGATGAGCCCTGGCAGAGTAAAGACTGACAGAAGCAGATGAGCCCTGGCAGAATAAAGACTGACAGAAGCAGATGAGCCCTGGCACAGTAAAGACTGACAGAAGCAGATGAGCCCTGGCAGAGTAAAGACTGACAGCAGCAGATGAGCCCTGGCAGAGTAAAGACTGACAGAAGCAGATGAGCCCTGGCAGAATAAATACTGACAGAAGCAGATGAGCCCTGGCAGAGTAAAGACTGACAGAAGCAGATGAGCCCTGGCAGAGTAAAGACTGACAGAAGCAGATGAGCCCTGGCAGAGTAAAGACTGACAGAAGCAGATGAGCCCTGGCAGAATAAAGACTGACAGAAGCAGATGAGCCCTTGCAGAGTAAATACTGACAGAAGCAGATGAGCCCTGGCAGAGTAAAGACTGACAGAAGCGGATGAGCCCTGGCAGAGTAAAGACTGACAGAAGCAGATGAGCCCTGGCAGAGTAAAGACTGACAGAAGCAGATGAGCCCTGGCAGAGTAAAGACTGACAGAAGCAGATGAGCCCTGGCAGAGTAAAGACTGACAGAAGCAGATGAGCCCTGGCAGAGTAAAGACTGACAGAAGCAGATGAGCCCTGGCAGAGTAAAGACTGACAGAAGCAGATGAGCCCTGGCAGAGTAAAGACTGACAGAAGCAGATGAGCCCTGGCAGAGTAAAGACTGACAGAAGCAGAAGAACCCTGGCAGAATAAAGACTGACAGAAGCGGATGAGCCCTGGCAGAGTAAAGACTGACAGAAGCAGAAGAACCCTGGCAGAATAAAGACTGACAGAAGCGGATGAGCCCTGGCAGAATAAAGACTGACAGAAGCAGATGAGCCCTGGCAGAGTAAAGACTGACAGAAGCAGAAGAACCCTGGCAGAATAAAGACTGACAGAAGCGGATGAGCCCTGGCAGAGTAAAGACTGACAGAAGCGGATGACCCCTGGCAGAGTAAAGACTGACAGAAGCAGAAGAACCCTGGCAGAATAAAGACTGACAGAAGCGGATGAGCCCTGGCAGAGTAAAGACTGACAGAAGCAGATGAGCCCTGGCAGAATAAAGACTGACAGAAGCAGATGAGCCCTGGCAGAGTAAAGACTGACAGAAGCAGATGAGCCCTGGCAGAATAAAGACTGACAGAAGCAGATGAGCCCTGGCAGAATAAAGACTGACAGAAGCAGATGAGCCCTGGCAGAGTAAAGACTGACAGAAGCAGATGAGCCCTGGCAGAGTAAAGACTGACAGAAGCAGATGAGCCCTGGCAGAGTAAAGACTGACAGAAGCAGATGAGCCCTGGCAGAGTAAAGACTGACAGAAGCAGATGAGCCCTTGCAGAGTAAAGACTGACAGAAGCAGATGAGCCCTGGCAGAGTAAAGACTGACAGAAGCAGATGAGCCCTTGCAGAGTAAAGACTGACAGAAGCAGATGAGCCCTGGCAGAGTAAAGACTGACAGAAGCAGATGAGCCCTGGCAGAGTAAAGACTGACAGAAGCAGATGAGCCCTGGCAGAGTAAATACTGACAGAAGCAGATGAGCCCTGGCAGAGTAAAGACTGACAGAAGCAGATGAGCCCTGGCAGAGTAAAGACTGACAGAAGCAGATGAGCCTTGGCAGAATAAAGACTGACAGAAGCAGATGAGCCCTGGCAGAATAAAGACTGACAGAAGCAGATGAGCCCTGGCAAAGTAAAGACTGACAGAAGCAGATGAGCCCTGGCACAGTAAAGACTGACACAAGCAGATGAGCCCTGGCACAGTAAAGACTGACAGAAGCAGATGAACCCTGGCAGAGTAAAGACTGACAGAAGCAGATGAGCCCTGGCAGAATAAAGACTGACAGAAGCAGATGAGCCCTGGCAGAGTAAATACTGACAGAAGCAGATGAGCCCTGGCAGAATAAAGACTGACAGAAGCAGATGAGCCCTGGCAGAGTAAAGACTGACAGAAGCAGATGAGCCCTGGCAGAGTAAACACTGACAGAAGCAGAAGAGCCCTGGCAGAGTAAAGACTGACAGAAGCAGATGACCCCTGGCAGAGTAAAGACTGACAGAAGCAGATGAGCCCTGGCAGAATAAAGACTGACAGAAGCAGATGAGCCCTGGCACAGTAAAGACTGACAGAAGCAGATGAGCCCTGGCAGAGTAAAGACTGACAGAAGCAGATGATCCCTGGCAGAGTAAAGACTGACAGAAGCAGATGAGCCCTGGCAGAGTAAAGACTGACAGAAGCAGATGAGCCCTGGCAGAATAAAGACTGACAGAAGCAGATGAGCCCCGGCAGAGTAAAGACTGACAGAAGCAGATGAGCCGTGGCAGAGTAAAGTCTGACAGAAGCAGATGAGCCCTGGCAGAGTAAAGACTGACAGAAGCAGATGAGCCCTGGCAGAGTAAAGACTGACAGAAGCAGATGAGCCCTGGCAGAATAAAGACTGACAGAAGCAGATGAGCCCTGGAAGAGTAAAGACTGACAGAAGCAGATGAGCCCTGGCAGAGTAAAGACTGACAGAAGCAAATGAGCCCAGGCAGAGTAATACTGACAGAAGCAGATGAGCCCTGGCAGAGTAAATACTGACAGAAGCAGATGAGCCCTGGCAGAGTAAAGACTGACAGAAGCAGATGAGCCCTGGCAGAGTAAATACTGACAGAAGCAGATGAGCCCTGGCAGAGTAAAGACTGACAGAAGCAGATGAGCCCTGGCAGAGTAAATACTGACAGAAGCAGATGAGCCCTGGCAGAATAGAATGCAAGCTCAATCTGATTGGCTGATTGGATCAGCCAATCCGATTAAACTTGAATCTCATTGGCTGATTCAATCAGCCAATCAGATTTTTCCTTCCTTAATTCCGATTGGCTGATAGAATCCTATCAGCCAATCGGAATTCGAGGGACGCCAGCTTGGATGACGTCATTTAAAGGAACCTTCATTCGGCGAGTAGGCGTCGGTAGAAGAGGATGGATCCGCTTCGGCTGGAAGAAGATGGCTCCGCTCCGCTCCAGATGGATGAAGATAGAAGATGCCGCTTGGATGAAGATGTCTACCGGTCCAGATGTCCTCTTCTGCCCGGATAGGATGAAGACTTCTGCAGCTCCGGATGTCTTCTTTTGGTCCATCGGTGCCCGGTTGGGTGAAGACGACTCAAGGTAGGGAGATCTTCAGGGGGGTAGTGTTAGGTTTATTTAAGGGGGGTTTGGGTTAGAGTAGGGGTATGTGGGTGGTGGGTTGTAATGTTGGGGGGTGGTATTGTGTTTTTTTTACAGGCAAAAGAGCTGATTTCTTTGGGTCATGCCCCGCAAAAAGCCCTTTTAAGGGCTGATAAGGTAATAGAGCTGTTAACTTTTTTAATTTAGATTAGGGTAGGGAATTTTTTTATTTTGGGGGGCTTTATTATTTTACTAGGGGGCTTAGAGTAGGTGTAATTAGCTTAAAATTCTTGTAAACTTTTTTTATTTTTTGTAATTTGGTGTTTGTTTTTTTTGGTAATTTAGTTTAGTTTATTTAATTGTAGGTACTTGTAGTTAATTGATTTAATATATTTATTGATAGTGTAGTGTTAGGTTTAATTGTAACTTAGGTTAGGATTTATTTTACAGGTAATTTTGTAATTATTTTAACTAGGTAGCTATTAAATAGTAAATAACTATTTAATAGCTATTTTACCTAGTTAAAATAAATACAAAGTTGCCTGTAAAATAAATATAAATTCTAAAATAGCTACAATATTTTCGTTATATTGTAGCTAGTTTAGGGTTTATTTTACAGGTAAGTATTTAGCTTTAAATAGGAATACTTTATTTAATAAGAGTTAATTTATTTAGTTAGAATAAAATTATATTTAACTTAGGGGGTGTTAGGGTTAGGGTTAGACTTAGCTTTAGGAGTTAATACATTTATTAGAGTAGCGGCGAGGTCCGGTTAGCAGATTAGGGGTTAATACTTGAAGTTAGGTGTCAGCGATGTTAGGGAAGGCAGATTAGGGGTTAATACTATTTATTATAGGGTTTTTGAGGCGGGAGTGAGGTGGTTCAGGGGTTAATACATTTATTAGAGTAGCGGCGAGGTCCGGTCGGCAGATTAGGGGTTAATAAGTGTAGGTAGGTGGTGGCGACGTTGGGGGGGCAGATTAGGGGTTAATAAATATAATATAGAGGTCGGCGGTGTTAGGGGCAGCAGATTAGGGGTACATAGGGATAATGTAGGTTGCGACGGTGTACGGAGCGGCAGATTAGGGGTTAATTGTGTAATGCAGGTGTCAGCGATAGCGGGGGCGGCAGATTAGGGGTTAATAAGTGTAAGATTAGGGGTGTTTAGACTCGGGGTTCATGTTAGGGTGTTAGGTGCAGACTTAGAAACTGTTTCCCAATAGGAAACAATGGGGCTGCGTTAGGAGCTTATCGCTGCTTTTTTGCAGGTGTTAGGTTTTTTTGCAGCCCAAACTGCCCCATTGTTTCCTATGGGGAAATCGTGCACGAGCACGTGTTTCCAGCTAGCCGCTACCGTAAGCATTGCTGGTATTGAGAGTTGAAGTCGCGGTAAATATGCCTGTACGCTCCCTATTTGGAGCCTACCGCAGCCCTAAAGAGAACTCTCAATACCAGCGTTATTTAAAAAGTGCGGGGGGAAAAAAAGGAGCGTTAGCTATGCGGGTCTTTACCGACAAAACTCTAAATCAATCCGGACGGTGCGATACAGTCTTTCCTAACACAGTTTGTAGAAATGTTAGACAGCTGAAAGTGAGGTTCACAGATAAAGATGACTTAAACCAAATCCAAAGAGTACATATGCTCCAAATAGTGTAAACAATCCCACAGTCAATGGTGTATATCACATATCGGTTCGCGTATTCTATGTGTGGTTATTTTCTTAAGCCAGGAGGGGTATTCAACGTTGGTTCAGGAATTATTCCTTCTGCCAAAAAGAAATGAATAATAGTGTAGATTGTTTCTAAAAAGCCAAATATCGAAAAGTAACTCACCAGTCAATGCGTTTCGGTCATACATTGACCTTTATCAAGACTGACTTTTTGTTTAAACAGGGGTCTTTAAATACCCTGTTGGTGATTAACTTTTTTCGTAATTAGGAAGCTCATGTCACCATATACCAATATTTAAATCTAATGACATGAGCTTCCTAATATGAGGACAGATGCTCCGACTATTGCCAATAATCCGACACTTACGAATAACTACACCCACGGAGGTTAACGGCTAGATTTAGAGTTCTGCGGCCAAAGGGGTGTGTTAGCTATGCATGCTTTTTTTCCCCCGCACCTTTTAAATACCGCTGGTATTTAGAGTTCACAGAAGGGCTGCGTTAGGCTCCAAAAAAGGAGCATATAGCATATTTACCGCAACTGCAACTCTCAATACCAGCGTTGCTTACGGACGCGGCCAGCTTGAAAAACGTGCTCGTGCACGATTCCCCCATAGGAAACAATGGGACAGTTTGAGCTGAAAAAAAACCTAACACCTGCAAAAAAGCAGCGTTCAGCTCCTAACGCAGCCCCATTGTTTCCTATGGGGAAACTCTTCCTAAGTCACCTAACACCCTAACATGTACCCCGAGTCTAAACACCCCTAACCTTACACTTATTAACCCCTATTCTGCCGCCGCCGCTATCGCTGACCCCTGCATTTTATTATTAACCCCTAATCTGCCGCTCCGTACACCGCCGCAACCTACCTTATCCATATGTACCCCTAATCTGCTGCCCCTAACACTGCCGATCCCTATATTATATTTATTAACCTCTAATCTGCCCCCCACAATGTTGCCACCAGCTATCTACAATAATTAACCCCTAATCTGCCAACCGGATCTCGCCGCTACTCTAATAAATGGATTAACCCCTAAAGCTAAGTCTAACTCTAACACTAACACCCCCTAAGTTAAGTATAATATAAATCTAACTAAATAAATTAACTCTTATTAAATAAATTATTCCTATTTAAAGCTAAATACTTACCTGTAAAATAAACCCTAATATAGCTACAATATAAATTATAATTATATTGTAGCTATTTTAGGATTTATATTTATTTTACAGGTAACTTTGTATTTATTTTAACCAGGTACAATAGCTATTAAATAGTTCGTCATCTTATATCTTCATCCGATGACGAACGGCTCCATCTTGAAGACCTCCAGCGCGGATCCATCCTCTTCTTCCGACGTCCAACTGAAAAATGAAGGTTCCTTTAAGGGACGTCATCCAAGATGGCGTCCCTCGAATTCCGATTGGCTGATAGGATTCTATCAGCCAATCGGAATTAAGGTAGGAAAATTCTGATTGGCTGATGGAATCAACCAATCAGATTCAAGTTCAATCCGATTGGCTGATTGGATCATCCAATCAGATTGAGCTCGCATTCTTGAATCTGATTGGCTGATTCCATCAGCCAATCAGAATTTTCCTACCTTAATTCCGATTGGCTGATAGAATCCTATCAGCCAATCGGAATTTGAGGGACGCCATATTGGATGACGTCCCTTAAAGGAACCTTCATTCTTCAGTTTGACGTCGAAAGAAGAAGATGGATCCGCGCTGGAGGTCTTCAAGATGGAGCTGTTCGTCATCGGATGAAGATAGAAGATGCCGCTTGGATCAAGATGGTTGCCGGTCCGGATCTCCTCTTCTTCCCGGATAGGATGAAGACTTTGGAGCCTCTTCTGGACCTCTTCATCCGCCGCTTGATAGAAGACTTCAGCCAGATTATGGATCGCCAGCCCCCGCTTGGGCTTGGATGAAGACTTCGGAGGCTTGGATCAAGACTTCGGAGGACGGATCGGTGAACCTGGCATGGTGAAGATAAGGTAGGAAGATCTTCAGGGGCCTCCGAAGTCTTCATCCAAGCCCAAGCGGGGGCTGGCGATCCATAATCTGGCTGAAGTCTTCTATCAAGCGGTGGATGAAGAGGTCCAGAAGAGGCTCCAAAGTCTTCATCCTATCCGGGAAGAAGAGGAGATCCGGACCGGCAACCCTCTTGATCCAAGCGGCATCTTATATCTTCATCCGATGACGAACGGCTCCATCTTGAAGACCTCCAGCCTGGATCCATCCTCTTCTTCCGACGTCCAACTGAAGAATGAAGGTTCCTTTAAGGGACGTCATCCAAGATGGCATCCCTCGAATTCCGATTGGCTGATAGGATTCTATCAGCCAATCGGAATTAAGGTAGGAAAATTCTGATTGGCTGATGGAATCAGCCAATCAGATTCAAGTTCAATCCGATTGGCTTATTGGATCATCCAATCAGATTGAGCTTGCATTCTTGAATCTGATTGGCTGATTCTATCAGCCAATCAGAATTTTCCCACCTTAATTCCGATTGGCTGATAGAATCCTATCAACCAATCGGAATTTGAGGGACACCATCTTGGATGACGTCCCTTAAAGGAACCTTCATTCTTCAGTTTGACGTCGGAAGAAGAAGATGGATCCGCGCTGGAGGTTTACAAGATGGAGCTGTTCGTCATCGGATGAAGATAGAAGATGCCGCTTGGATCAAGATGGTTGCCGGTCCGGATCTCCTCTTCTTCCCGGATTGGATGAAGACTTTGGAGCCTCTTCTGGACCTCTTCATCCGCCGCTTGATAGAAGACTTCAGCCAGATTATGGATCGCCAGCCCCCGCTTGGGCTTGGATGAAGACTTCGGAGGCTTGGATCAAGACTTCGGAGGACGGATCGGTGAACCTGGCATGGTGAAGATAAGGTAGGAAGATCTTCAGGGGCTTAGTGTAAGGTTTATTTAATGGGGGTTTGGGTTAGATTAGGGGTATGTGGGTGGTGGGTTGTAATGTTGGGGGGGGTATTGTATGTTTTTTTTTATAGGCAAAAGAGCTGAATTATTTGGGGCATGCCCCGCAAATGGCCCTTTTCAGGGCTGGTAAGGTAAAAGAGCTTTGAACTTTTTTAATTTAGAATAGGGTAGGGCATTTTTTTATTTTGGGGGTCTTTGTTATTTTATTAGGGGGCTTAGAGTAGGTGTAATTAGTTTAAAATTGTTGTAATATTTTTCTAATGTTTGTAAATATTTTGTTATTTTTTGTAACTTAGTTCTTTTTTATTTTTTGTACTTTAGTTAGTTTATTTAATTGTAGTTATTTGTAGGAATTGTATTTAATTAATTTATTGATAGTGTAGTTTTACGTTTAATTGTAACTTAGGTTAGGATTTATTTTACAGGTAATTTTGTAATTATTTTAACTATTTTAGCTATTAAATAGTTCTTAACTATTTAATAGCTATTGTACCTGGTTGAAATAATTACAAAGTTGCCTGTAAAATAAATATTAATCCTAAAATAGCTACAATATAATTATAATTTATATTGTAGCTATATTAGGGTTTATTTTACAGGTAAGTATTTAGCTTTAAATAGGAATAATTTATTTAATAAGAGTTCATTTATTTCGTTAGATTTAAATTATATTTAATTTAGGGAGGTGTTAGTGTTAGGGTTAGACTTAGCTTTAGGGGTTAATAATTGTAGGTAGGTGGAGGCGACGTTGGGGGCGGCAGATTAGGGGTTAATAAATATAATATAGGGGTCGGCTGTGTTAGGGGCAGCAGATTAGGGGTACATAGGTATAATGTAGGTTGCGGCGGTGTACGGAGCGGCAGATTAGGGGTTAAAAAAAATATGCAGGTGTCAGCGATAGCAGGGGCGGCAGAGTAGGGGTTAATAAATATTATGTAGGGGTCGGCGGTATTAGGGGCAGCAGATTAGGGGTACATAGGGATAACGTAGGTGGCGCCGGTGTACGGAGCGGCAGATTAAGGGTTAAAAAAATTTAATAGAGTGGCGGCGATGTCGGGGGACCTCGGTTAGGGGTACATAGGTAGTTTATGGGTGTTAGTGTACTTTAGAGCATAGTAGTTAAGAGCTTTATAAACCGGCGTTAGCCCAGAAAGCTCTTAACTACTGACTTTTTTCTGCGGCTGGAGTTTTGTCGTTAGATTTCTAACGCTCACTTCAGCCACGACTCTAAATACCGGTGTTAGAAAGATCCCATTGAAAAGATAGGATACGCAAATGACGTAAGGGGATCTGCGGTATGGAAAAGTCGCGGCTGCAAAGTGAGCGTTAGACCCTTTCCTGACTGACTCCAAATACCAGCGGGCGGTAAAAACCAGCGTTAGGAGCCTCTAACGCTGGTTTTGACGGCTACCGCCAAACTCTAAATCTAGGCCTAAGTTAGCAGTTTTTGACCTAGCTGTGAAAGTAGCAGTTTCGACTATAAGACTTGAAATCTACAATATTAGAGGGTCTAATTCTTCTGGGTAAAACAGAAGAAGTGGCTAGCTTTATGGAATATTGCCATTAAAATCAGATATAAAGCTAGTCGTCTCGGAAAGTGGAATCTAATATGATACTTTTTTGAATTTTTTTTATAGATCGCTAAATCATAAATATTTGTAGACACATGTCTTACATTACCTTTTGCCACTAAACCTCTGTTATTTATTTTTCAAAATAATATAAGGAAAGCTCATTATTATCATTTTTCCACTTTTTATTTCCAAAGATCAGATAAAAGATGATCACTTCAGGTTTTATATCCCACTCCCTTCTCCAGTTCTGGATATGAATAGAATATAAAAAAAATCAAGTGTTGTAGCGCTGAGATTTTTAAATTGTACGAATTTATTAAGCCACGCCATAAAAAAAACAAAAAAAAAAACATACAACCTCCTCTTCCATTAATCTCCATTAAGAAATTTCCGGAAAATCAGAAATACATCTAAGCACATCGAGCGAAATGAAAACTAGTCAAATTATTGAAATGTGATCTGGTGGAGGAAATATAATGAGACCATGTGCATAAATAGAGCAAACTGTCTTATTTTTCCTTGTCCATTGACAAATTGCTATGTGTATTCACGCTAATACTGACAAGAAAATGTCAGATTCTCTTGCACTTAGAACTATTCAATCAGATGCCCTTCCTTTCGCATACCTTGAAAATAGCCAATAGGGAATCCTATAAGCTACACACCTCCAGATTTAGCTAATCATAGAGGCCTGATATACTACCCATGCATCAACCAATGGGAGCGAAGAGAAATCGGGACAGTGTGTTATGTTTAAAAGGGACTATCCTATTTTGCCTCTTATAATTAAAAATATTGAAACATCAGAATCGTAAAGATTATACTCATAGCCTACACTTATTAAGATTAGAAACTATAAGAAAAAGCCTAATCATAATAAACCGGAACTTTTAAGAAACTACTTCCGGTATTACGAAAAAAGTTAATCACCAACAGGGTATTTAAAGACCCCTGTTTGAACAAAAAAATCAGTCTTGATAAATGTCAATGTATGACCAAAACGTGTTGACTGGTGAGTAACTTTTCAATATTTGGCTTTTTAGAAACAATCTACACTATTATTCATTTCTTTTTGGCAGAAGGAATAATGCCTGAACCAACGTTGAATACCCCTCCTGGCTTAAGAAAAAAACCACACATAGAATATGCGAACCGATATGTGATATACATCATTGACTGTGGGATTGTTTACACTATTAGGAGCATATGTACTTTTTGGATTTGGTTTAAGTCATCTTTATCTGTGAACCTCACTTTCAGCTGTCTAACATTTCTACAAACTGTGTTAGGAAAGACTGTATCGCACCGTCCGGATTGTTGTTCTTTTGAAAACTCTTAATTTTTTGACCACTCTGCATACGCATTTTTTCACTTTTTTGGTATTGACATTGTTTGGAGACAAGATATTTGCACCGCTTGCAGCGTGTGTTTGTGTGTATATATTTTTTCTGTCATTTATTGCACTTTCACACTGCTGTTTATTTTTTATTTTTTATTTATTTTTTACCTTTTTTATTTGGATTTCACTCGTTATTTCACAAACCCACCAGACTTTATTGTTCATATATAAATTAGAGATTTGGGTCACGCTATACTAGGTCCGAGTTTCAATATATATTAGTTTTTTTAGGTCTTTTTATTGATTCAATACTGCATATTTTATTCACTTAGGTTTCACCTCATTTGCACCAACATTACACAGAGGATATTATCCTACCATTCTTGTATCGCTGATTAATTACCGTTTGTATCCACTTCCGGTAAATATTACCGGTCCCTCGATTATATACCGAGGTATAAGATCTGATTTATCAACACTCGCACTCTTATAGTAGCATTATCCAGCTCCACTGATTGTGCAGTATGCACATTTTGCTTTAGATTTTCGTCCTGCCTTTCCATTAGAACTCAGGTTTATGAAGTTAGAAGTCAATTACCTAACGCTTTAGCGAGTTCCATTCACCATTCATTTGTTTGTGGATTGTTACTATACCGACTGTACTCATATATTAAGACATTGCGCAATATATTATACCTTATTGATATCCAGTCCACATATTCTGTCTGCTTATTTTATTATTTACTGTTAATACATGGATCCATGAGTTTTTACATTGTAATAAGTTTTATCATTGTATGAAATATTTAATCTGCGGTTTTTGATATTGTATAAATTATCCAATTTGATGTTTTTATCTGAACCAGCTGTTTTTATCTAAATAAATTGTATCTTTTAAAATTATTTTTGTGGAGCCTTACACATGGTTTGATTTAGACCCCGCCTCCTTTAGTTGGCGCTCTGATATATTTCTGATTTTCCATTTTCTATTTGACCACTAGGGGTCATTTTATCTGAGCTAAGGGTCAGTTAAACAGTAGGCGCTTAGTGCACCTCTTCACTTTAGTCTCTTCTAGCAGAAGAGATAGCCAAAAGAAACAAAACTTTCAAAGAAAATATAGGCTCAAAAGAAAGAGCCTGCAAAATCCTTAAACCAAATTAAGATTCCAAAAAGGAGAAATTAATAAAATAACAGGCTTGATACAAACCAAAGCGTGAACAAAAAGAAAATCAGGAAGTTTAGCAATCTTTCTAAGAAATAAAACAGAAAGAATAGAGATTTGTCCCTTCAAAAAAATTGCAGATAAACTTTATCCAAACCATCCTGAAGAAACTGTAAAATCCTAGGAATTCTTAAAGAATGCCAAGAGAATTTATGGAGAAGAACACCATGAAATATAGGTTTTCCAAACCTGATAATACATGTTCCTTGAAACAGACTTATAAGTCTACAACATGGTTATAAAAACTGAGTCAGAGGGGGACTTCCGGGCGGCGGCCATCTTACTGGTCACACTGAGCTTCAGCTCCTCAAGCTTTCTGTGCTATTTCTCAATTTTGCAAAGTATCTCTGGTAATATCCTGTTTAACACAGCGGAGAAGCTTGGCTGACGACGTCTAGATCTGAGATATAGGGTTTTAGATTGTGGCGTGGTTTTATTTACCCTCAGTACCAGACTATCTATTTGAGGCCTTCCCCTAAACTTGAAGCCTCAGTTCCATCCCCACAACTAGCTGTGCTTTGAATGCGCAGTTCTTACTCTAAAGGTCATCTTTTTTTTTAACTAACTGCAATATTACAGGAAGCTGCTCCCTACTACACATTGCCCTTACTACTTAGAGAGCTAAATTCATTGTCTGTCACCTCCTGTACACGATTACTATGGAGTCCACTACAGTTATTCTTGAGGAACTACGCCGCCTGTTAGATGGTTACCTCATCGCAATTGATGTTGCACTGAACAAGGAACCTAATGGAAGCAGTGGTTGTGCTTCGGACCATCCTACTCCAATGGAGTCACCCTCATCGCAGCAGGGAAGCTGTGGTGCTTCGGTGCCCCAGTGCCCGCTACTCACCTATGTAGGACCCATATCATAGGCTGGAGTGTGAAGAGGGCTACAGCCGAGAGCATGGAGAGTGTTGCGGGATTCCATATAATCCTAGCATATGTCAAGAGCTCCCAAAATGCGGGTCGCTCCTCCTTCAAGTTGACTCAGGACAAGTTATCATCCAGACCTACAAAATTCCCTGCTGATGTTCCTCCCCAGGAAATTGGACACGCAGGGCCGCAAACGCTATCCCCACTGAGATCTAATTACACACAGCCTGGATGTCATCATGTCACAGTACCTTTCCCAGCATGGCATCTGGCTGTCATGGTTCTTCAGTTAGTCCGACCTCCAGAAGACTCGAATTGTGGAGCATCAGGATTTGAGCCTGAAGGAAGCTTATGCCACTTGTTTGACCCGGGAGGATCTAATTTGGTGACCGGAGGTCTATGCAAGGGTAATAGGGCTTGCAAATACTCCACGAGTACATTGCACTAGTCTGATAGTTTATGCATCTAATGCAAGGACAAGAATCCTGGACCAGCAGCCGATCATGCTTAAGGGGTAAAATATACAAGGAACGCTTAACATTTACCTATTCCCTCTCTCTTACTGTGTGTAATGGAGCATACATGTTAGCAATGTAGGTGATTAGGTGTTGGGATATTACCCTGTATATTAAGACATCAGTTCACACTATCTACAATTATTATAGTCGGCAGTCATCACAGGTTTCCTCACTGTATAAACCCCAGAGCAGCGATCCATCTGGGAAAAATACATCTTATGCCGATTGCCCCAACTTAGTCTCTCTTATAGCAAATCCATGTACTGTTTGGTGTGAATTAATTTAGTTACTGGCCCCCTGGTCTCAGCTCACCTTTCACATAAACAGAGTTTACATCAGCATGGGAATAGGAGCAGGTTGTCTTGTAATAATTAACACTGGAAATGCCAGCTAATAGTCTATTATAGTCCCTAAGTTGTCACTCTTATCCATGTGGTGAACCTCCAGGTGACAGGTTGAGAGTTTTATTGTACAGGGAAGCCAAATGGATTTGGCTATTAGACACTATGTCACCAAAAGGGCTTAATAGAGAGTTTGACCTTATGCCATTAATTTAAAATATCTTTCCCTTTGATTAATTTTATTTTGACTAATACTATATATCTTTGATCCTATTATGCTGTTCCTCTATTCTGTGTAATTACATTTTTGTTTTTATTGTATTTAGTTGTTGGACCAATCCTCCAGTCAGTCTCTAATGGGTTAATAATTGATTTTTTCTTTACTCAGTTGTAGTGTGATGTCATTTTTCACACGCCCCTTGTGAGCCTGGGGATTGGCCCTCCACTAATTGCCTTGTGAATAAAGTTTTGTTCACAATTCAGTATATGTAAGCTTAAGAAAGAGGCAAGTAGCCTCGAAACGTTGCTCAAATAAAAAGGTGTTTCCTGCTGCAAAGAGTGCTACCTTCATTTTATGTTCTAATATATCTCCTCAGACCTTGGTAGGGGGGTCTATGAAGGTTTGAGCACCTATTTTCTGCAAATCTTGCAGTGTTACATGTGGAGGGGATGACCCGGGAGTGCTGATCCTAACATTGACTTTATCTATAGCCTATAGCTATGCAATTAGCTGTTCTTGTGTTGTCAAGTGTCATGCATCACTAGCATGTATTAATATAGCGAAGGGCTGCAGAGATACATGTTGGCTTGCCTCTTAACACCATCACCCTGTTTTGCCTTCAATGGGACATATACAAAGTTAATTTCCTGTCTCTCTGTGAATGTATAATGTGGATTTTGCTGTGATATTATTTTTTTTTTTTATATATATACTGACTCACTAACCAGCAAATAACTTTACTTTACTTTGTAGTTGGCGGCAGCTAGACTCTTGTTACCTATTTGATAGTACCCTTTACTGTACTTTTGTTTGTGGATAAGTTTTGAATAGATAATAAGGCCCAAAAGAGACCATTTCATTTACTATCTCCCCTATATTGTATTATTCGAGCTATTGGGTCCATGAGTGACCTTTATAGACTTACAGGGGACTGCATATTAGAGATCATAAATAAAAAATGAGGTATCACTGTTACAATTTTAACTGCGTGTTAAACTAATAGTTTATGTAATTTGTATATTGTATTCTGTCTTTAGAGAATATCTGAAATTTCAATTGTATTTTCACTCTATATTGTATTTTACATACCTCAATAAAAACTATTTATAAAAAAAAAAAAACTGAGTCAGAGAAACCTCTGACTAAACACTAATCAATTTCCATACCTTCAAATTAGTAATTTGAGATCCCAATGGAAAAATGGCCCTTGAAACAAGAGGGCTGGCCAAAGCAAAAGCGGACAAGAATGGCAACTAGACATCCAAACAAGATACACATACCAAACCTGTGAGATCATGCTGATGCTATCAGAAACACATGAGACTGTTCCAATATGATTTTGGAGAACACCCTTGGATGAAAAAAACAGAGGTGGAAAGATGTAGCCAGGTTGCAAAACCAAGACAATGCTAATGCATCCACCATCCCTAAACCTGAAAAGGTACCTGAGAAACTGAGAAAACACATCTGTATAGAAATACAACTCTCCCGGATGTAAAGTCTGACGGATGAGATAATCACCTCCCAAATGTCTAAACCTGAGATATGAATCATAGAAATAAGACAGAAGATGAATTCCACCTAAGAACGTATTCATAATACTTCTTTAAATGCTAAGGAACTGTGAGTCCCTATTTGATGATGACATATGCCACAGTTGTGATATTGTCTGTCTGAAAGCAAAATTAAAAGTTCTCTCCTAAAAGAGGCCAAACCTGAAAGAGCTCTGCAAATAGCATGGAGTTCTAAAATATCAATTGGTAGCCTCACCTCTTGAAGTTTGCAAACCCCTTGTGCTGTCAGAGACCCTCAGACAGCTCCCCAACCTGTAAGACTTGCATCCATTAAGAATACAATACAGGAAGGATGAACAAAAGGAGGCCCCCTGAAAAAAGATGACAATCTAATCACCAAATCAGAGAGAGTTGAGTGTTGGAATTAAGAATATCAACTGTGATATCTGAAAACAATCCCTGCACCATTGATTCAGTATGCAAAGCTAAAGAGGTCTCAGATGAAAAATTAGCCAAAGGAACCATGTCCGATGCTGCAGTTATGAGACCTAAAACTTCCATGAACATAGCAAATGAAAGGAATGTTCTAGACTGTAAGTTTAGACAGGCCAATGCCAAATACAAATGACTCTTGCCTAATAAAGACAAAGTCATGACACTGAATCCATCTAGAAACCCCCAAAAAGGTGAACCTTGTGTAAGGAATCACGAGAATTAAATCCTCTAACCAAGCCTTGAAGAAACAAAACTAGTTGATTCATGAGAGATTCTAATAAAAGAAAAGTTTAAGCTAATACCAAGATACCATCCAAATAAGAAAGCACCACAATACCCTACTGTCTGAATACAGAAATAAGGGCACCAAGAACCTTTGAAAAGATTTATAAGGCTGTCACTAGACCAAAAGGAAAAGCAACAAATTGGTAAAGCTTACCTAAAAAAGAGAATCTCAGAAACAAAAAGTGGTCTGAATGAAATAAAATATGAGGATAAACATTCTGTAAGATTGTGTGGACATGAAATGACCTTGCTGAACAAAAGGCATATAAGTCCTTAAAGCCATCAACTTGAAAGTTGAGACTCTTACAAAACAAAATAACATCTTCAGATCCAAGATTGGACTGAATAAACTCTTCTTCTTTGGGACAAACAATAGAATTGAATAGAAACCCAAACCCTGTTCCTGCTAAAGAACTGGTATAATCACTCCTGAAAAAAATTCACAGAGTGTACTAAGAAAGAAAGAATCTTCCCATAGAAGATCTTATTCCAAAAAATCTATTCAAAACCCTAGAAATAATATAGATTGAATTTCCAAAGACAATTTACTCTGCTCCCCACCAGAAGGACTGGTTTGAGAACCGCACCTTCATGTAGTCTTAATAACTAGTAATTATATAGGGTTTTTCTCCCAGAAGGGTACAAAAAAACGCTTTTTCAGTGCTTGCACTCAGAGTTAACCAAATCAGTAGCCGAAATGATACACAATAAATTGACTTTAAAAAGGCCAAAGGGCTGTATTAACCCTGCCGGAATATAAATCTATGACCCTTGGATCTAGAACAAGCGTTTGTAGTCAGGACATTCACCAACTGATCTACATCACCGGACTAAAAGTAGAACAGAAAAAAATCTAAACCTCCAGAAATAGTGGAGATAATAGAAATCAAACAAGTTATTATCCTAACAAGATAGAGATAATAAAATATATATTTGAAATCATAATAATAAATATAGTAAACATAATTAAATGAAAACATCTGAAGTAAATAAACAGAGTTATATACTTGAGAATCTGAAACTGCTTATGCTAACTGTTCAACAAAAGGTTGAGAGAACAGTAATGTCAGCCACAGATAAAGCTGAGCTAAAAATATAAACAGTACGTGAATATGCTCTAATAAGATTATATTCAAACTCTAAAGAATCCAGAAAATAAATACCAATTTCCATAGAAATAGTAGTACAGTCCCAAGAGAGAATCAGGATAAACAATTCTCTAGAATATATTACAGATAGTATATTGAATAGGATAAAACCTCAAGAGCAAATTAAATTCTTAAAATCCAGATTTAAAGGATTAATAACATACAGCTAGATTACAAGTTTTGCGTTGTGGCTTTTAATGCTGAAAATATGTCATTTTCAGCATTAAAACAGCACCGCAGCTATTACAAGTGTTGTCGGTATAGCTGTACCGCACACCTTTTAGCCTGTACCGCAACGTCAGTCCCGCACACGTAAAAATTATGTTTTTTCATGGGATTCCCATAGCGCCGGTATTACGAGTTTTGCGGTGAGGCTAAAAAGTGAGCGTTGCAGCATATACCGACAAGATCCGTTCCGCAATCTAAAGTCAGTAGTTATGAGTTGTTTTTTTTATAATAGTTTTTTTATTGAGGTTTTGCAATATGAATAACAAAAATGATCGCCTTATAACATCAAGGACATATACAGCATTGTTTAAAATAAATTGACACTTGCAGAGAAAAGGAAAAATATAATAGTGCAAAACAAGAAATAGGGGCATATGTATCAAGCTCTGAATGGAGCTTGATGCCCCGTGTTTCTGGTGAGTCATCAGGCTCGCCAGAAACAGCACTTATGAAGCAGCGGTCACAAAGACCTCTGCTCCGTAACCTGGCTGCCTGCTCTGAGCAGGTGGACAAACATCGCCGGAAATCAATCTGATCGAGTACGATCGGGTTGATTGACATCCCCCTGCTAGCGGCCGATTAGCCACGAGTCTGCAGGGGGAGGAGTTGCATCAGCAGCTCTTGTGAGCTGCTGGTGCAATGCTGAATACGGCGAGCGTATTGCTCGCCGTATTCAACGAGGTCTGGCGGACCTGATCCGCAGTGTCGGATCAGGTCCGCCAGACCTTGATAACTATAGGCCAAAGGCGTTTTAAACCTCTATTTTATGATACTATAGCGTAATTGGCTGACTAATCGGATGACCACTATTGGGTCAAATGGTCACGAAAGCTATGGTAGTCAGGTGATCAGCAACTTTTGGGCCATATACTTATATTACATAGAGAATATAAAATAGTCCCCACTTCCACAGGTAGAATACTCTGTAAACTTCTGACACTAGTTAATAAGATGTGGGGAGTTGGCTATTGTGATGGCCACACTTAGGCCGTTGTATGGGGGGGGGGGGATGTCAGCGGGCGGGCGCCGCTCAAAATATAGGGGAAGATGGAGGGGCCGGACCCATCTATATTAAAGCAAAAAAAGTAGCCAAGAGGATGGGAAAAGATTAGGTGGTATGCATAGAGGGAAAATGATCTTTAACAGCATCCATAGCATAGTAGAAAGGCTATGCGTTAATTAACAATACAGCACTTAGTCCCTGTCATATGATAGTATTAAAGGGCTAAGAATGCAAACACCTTATAGGATACAAATAACATCACAATTATAGAATACAGAGGGCGGTAGATAAATGGTTCTCTGAAACTTATACAGTATGAATTCGCCCTGAATATAGACAGTAAGATCACAAAAAATGTAAGGAGCGTAATTACTTATGAAACATAGATACCGAGCTTATGTGCTAATGACAAAACCTGGTCTATGTGACAACACCTGGTCTATGTGACAACACCTGGTCTATGTGACAACAACTGGTCTATGTGATAACACCTGGTCTATGTGACAACACCTGGTCTATGTGACAACAACTGGTCTATGTGATAACACCTGGTCTATGTGACAAAACCTGGTCTATGTGACAACACCTGGTCTATGTGACAACACCTGGTCTATGTGACAACAACTGGTCTATGTGACAACACCTGGTCTATATGACAACAACTGGTCTATGTGATAACACCTGGTCTATGTGACAACACTTGGTCTATGTGACAACACCTGGTCTATGTGACAACAACTGGTCTATGTGACAACACCTGGTCTATGTGACAACAACTGGTCTATGTGACAACACCTGGTCTATATGACAACAACTGGTCTATGTGATAACACCTGGTCTATGTGACAACACTTGGTCTATGTGACAACACCTGGTCTATGTGACAACACCTGGTCTATGTGACAACAACTGGTCTATGTGACAACACCTGGTCTATGTGACAACAACTGGTCTATGTGACAACACCTGGTCTATGTGACAACAACTGGTCTATGTGATAACACCTGGTCTATGTGACAACACTTGGTCTATGTGACAACACCTGGTCTATGCCTGTTATGTGGAAGCTATTGCAGTTTTGACTCATTTAGGGGGTATTATAAGATATTGTTTTAGGGACAGTAAGGTAATTTATATTCTGGCATTAATCTAGTTGTGGCTCCCTTAAGATGCCATAGATACCATATCAGTAACTGAAAAAGTTACTAAAAGTAGTGGCCACCGACAAATTTGTGCATAATAAAATGAAATAGTGCTCAGTCTTATCTCGGACATCACACACTAACATTCACCTAGATTACGAGTTTTGCGTTAGAGGCTGTGCGGTGCTAACGAGCAGTTTTCCCTCACCTCTCACTTACCTACAGTGCTGGCATTACGAGTTTTCAGAAACCCGTTGTTAAAAGACAAGAAGTGAGCGTTGAGCAACATTTTGCTGATTACCGCACTCCAATACCAGCGCTGCTTAAGTCAGCGGTGAGCTGGTGTAACTTGCTCGTGCACGATTTCCCCATAGGAATCATTGGGGAGAGCCGGCTGAAAAAAAGTCTAACACCTACCAAAAAGCAGCGTAAAACTCCTTAACGCAGCCCCATTGATTCCTATGGGGAAATAAAAGTTATGTCTACAACTAACACCCTAACATGAACCCAAAGTCTAAACACCCCTAATCTTAAACTTATTAACCCCTAATATGCCGCCCCAACATCGCCGACACCTGCATTATATTATTAACCCCTAATCTGCCGTTCCGGACAGCGCCGCCACCTACATTATACTTATTAACCCCTAATCTGCTGCCCCCAACATCGCCGACACCTACATTATACTTATTAACCCCTAATCTGCCACCCCCAATGATGCGCCACTATAATAAACTTATTAACCGCCGCACCCCCGCCTTGCAAACATTAGTTAAATATTATTAACCCCTAATCTGCCAGCCCTAACATCAACGCCACCTACCTACATTAAAATATGCCGCCCCCAATGTCGCCGCCACTATAATAAACATATTAACCCCTAAACCGCCGCACTCCTGCCTCGCAAACATTAGTTAAATATTATTAACCCCTAATCTGCCGGCCCTAACATCGATGCCACCTACCTATATTTATTAACCCCTAATCTGTCAACGCCGCCACTATATTAAAGTTATTAACCCCTAAACCTAAGTCTTACCCTAAACCTAACACCCCCTAACTTAAATATAATTTAAATAAATCTAAATAAATATTCCTATCATTAACTAAATTATTCCTATTTAAACTAAATATTTACATGTAAAATAAACCCTAAGCTAGCTACAATATAACTAATAGTTACATTGTATCTAGCTTAGGATTTATTTTTATTTTACAGGCAAGTTTGTATGTATTTTAACTAGGTAGAATAGTTATTAAATAGTTATTAACTATTTAATAACTACCTAGCTAAAATAAAGACAAATTTACATGTAAAATAAAACCTAACCTAAGTTACACTAACACCTAACACTACACTACAATTAAAGAAATTCCCTACATTAAATATAATTAAATAAAATAAATTAAATTAGCTAAAGTACAAAAAAACACTAAATTACATAAAATAATAAACAAATTACAGAAATTTAAACTAATTACACCTAATCTAATAGTCCTATTAAAATAAAAAAGCCCCCCCAGAATAAAAAAATCCCTAGCCTAAACTAATTTACCAATAGCCCTTAAAAGGGCCTTTTGCGGGGCATTACCCCAAAGTAATCAGCTCTTTTACCTGTAAAAAGAATACAAACAACCCCGCAACAGTAAAACCCACCACCCACACAAACAACCCCCCAAATAAAATACTATCTAAAAAAACCTAAGCTCCCCATTGCCCTGAAAAGGGCATTTGGATGGGCATTTCCCTTAAAAGGGCAGTTAGCTCTTTTGCCGCCGAAACCTTAATCTAAAAAATAAAACCCACCCAATACACCCTTAAAAAAACCTAACACTAACCCCCTGAAGATCTACTTACCGGGAGACGTCTTCATCCAAGCCAGGCAAAGTGGTCCTCCAGATGGGCAGAAGTCTTCATCCAGACGACATCTTCTATCTTCATCCATCCGGCGCGGAGCGGGTCCATCTTCAAGACATCTGACGACTAAAACAGAATGAAGGTACCTTTAAGTGACGTCATCCAAGATGGCGTCCCTTAGATTTGGATTGGCTGATAAACTACCTATTAACCCCTAAACCGAGGCCCTCCCGCATCGCCGACACTATAATAAAAATTTTAACCCCAAATCTGCCGCTCCGGACACCGCCGCCACCTACATTATATGTATGAACCCCATATCTGCTGACTCCAACATCACCGTCCTGCTCACAGATGTCTGTATAATCTCCTGAATGCTGCTCAGACCCTGTCGGCTTTGAGGAACTGGTAAGATAGCAATCATGCGACCCAGCATCTTGAGTAGTTCCTACTACTTGTGTAGTAGTGACATCGACCTCCTGCTCAATGACGGTCATATCCCCCATGGCTGGGGCTGTAGAGAAGAGCATGCGGCACGCTGATGTGTTCCTATGAGTACAGGTTAGTTCACCCTCTCCTACAGATGCGTACGTAACTATTTGTGCGTCCTCAAGCTGTTCTTTGGCCATAGCAGATGTCTCAAGTGCAGAGATGGCCGACGCCATGTGCGCACCCTTTATTATTGACCTGAGGCCTTCAAATCTAATGGATAACTTTCGATCCAGCTCCAATATTATTATTATTGTGGATGGTGATATTCGCCTCCTCCATGTTCAAAGAAATAAAGCGAGTTAGTAGTGTTCACTGGTTGCTTCTGCTATTCGGAAATCTTATATGTACGGCTTGCTGGTCCGGTACTGCTCAACTGCATCCAGAGGCCTACGCAGCTCAGGATCTGGGTCTATGTGTACCCTTAATTAGGTGCCTATTTTGTTCATAGCCATCGAAACCATTGCCTATAAATAAGTGAGAGCTTAGCTGGTGGAAAGGTAAGGAACATTTTAATACTACCCCTTTAAAAAGCAATCTACACTATTGTTTATTTCTTTTTTGGCAGAAGGACTATTTTTCTAAACCAAAGTTGAAAATCTTAACAGTATCCCTCCGCCTAAGAAAGCATTCTCACACAGGACATGGGAACTGCTATGTGACACATAGTATAGTGTTTGGAATTACCTATATCCCTCATTCGTTTTTAAGTCACCTCCTGTGGATCTCTCTCTAAACTCAAAGTTCTCATCTAAGGAAAGACTGTTTATTAGTACACTTTTAGCATCTTCATATTTTTTGTATTGCTGTGACATTTGCATTTCAAGATTTTCACTTATTCATCAGCGGATTCCACTTTTGATTTTATAAATTACGTTCAAGGAATTAACACAAGATTTTATACTTTTTGCGTCTTTGGCACAAATTCTGCAACTCCGTTCTTTTTTTGTATTGGCGTTTTTTATTGACTGTTGATTGCCATATTTTCTGTTTTGTTCACGCCACGCACTGTTTGTGTTTGTTTTTGTTTTTTATTATTATTATTTTTTTCAATCACTGTAGATTTGTGGTAATCTTATTTATTGTTTGCTCTTAAGCATTCTTTTCACATCACATATCGTGCAGAGAGTTATTTCTCCTCGGTAATCCACTTTTTACCATATTAGACCAACCATCTATTTAATAGCAATTTAAATACACCGCTCTAACACTTGCGACAGTGTTTCTAACAGTTGATTGGGTTGCTATATCTGTAAGTCAATACACCAATCCCCTATCTATGCTTAGCACTTATTAGCTTGCACATACTACTCAACTAATCTTCTATAGATTAGACACTTCACATCATTACTATTTATCACACCAACATTATTAAGACATCCTTTTAATATCATACAAGCACAAAGTCATAATAAGAGTGGCAAAGTGGTAGATATTATCGTTTGTTCACCATTATTTTCAACATTTTTGTATTGTTAGTACGACCGGTCTCGCATATTTTGTATTTGAGTTGTTAAGTTAATGTTTTAATTGTTAATACATGGATCCATGTCTCATGTACTGTAACTTTTAACTACCTGTTATGGTTAACATTTTATTGTAATATATTGTTGTAGAGCTTTATACATACTTTCATTTAGACCTGCCTTATGTATTGTCATTTTTAAATTATTTGTTATGTTTAATAAATTGCAACATTTTATATATATTGTTGTGGAGCTTTATACATAGTTTCACATAGACCTAGCCTCCACCAGTTGGCGCTTTGATATATTTCTGATTTTTTCACACATTCGTTAGTTGACCACTAGGGGTCACTTTATCAGAGCTAGAGGTCTTAAAGGGACAGTCAACCATATAATTTTTATTGTTTTAAAAGATAATCCATTTATTACTCATTCCCCAGTTTTGCATAACCAACACAGTTATATTAATGTACTTTTTACCTCTGTGATTACCTTGTATCTAGGAACCTTCTTCCAGCCCCTGATCACATGACTGTGACTGTTTATTATCTATTGTCTTAAATTTAGCATTGTATTGTGCTAGATCTTAAATAACCCCCTGTGCCTGAACACAGTGTTATCTATATGACCCACGTGTACTTTCTGTCTCTTTGTGTTGAAAAGAGATTTAAAAAGCAGGTGATAAGAGGCAGCCCTCAAAGGCTTAGAAATTAGCATATGAGCCTACCTAGGTTTAGTTTAAACTAAGAATACCAAGAGAAAAAAGCAAATTTGATGATAAAAGTAAATTGAAAAGTTGATTCAAATTAAAAGTCCTATCTGAATAATGAAAGTTTAATTTATACTTGACTGTCCCTTTAACCAGCAGGCTTTTAGTGTTTTCTATTACTGGAAAGGTATACTTAGAAAGTGGTTTTAATGTTTTTTTGGTGATATTGATTCCCGATTCAGCAAAGCAAGGTAAAAGCACATCTGCTCCTGTTGCTGGTTAGCTCCGCCCCCCAGTAGTTACGAGTTTTACACTACAAAGCTGCAACATAAAACTCATAACTAATGTGTTACAAAGTACACTAACACCCATAAACTACCTATTAACCCCTAAACTGAGGCCCTCCCGCATCGTAAACACTATAAAACATTTATTAACCCCTAATCTGCCGCTCCCGGCATCACCGCAACTAAAAAAAAATATTAACCCCTATTTCACCGCTCCCCAACATCGTCACCACTATACTAAAGTTAATAACCCCTAAACTGCCGCCCTCCCACATCACAATCACTATTTAAATATTATTAACCCCTAATCTGCAGTCCACCCATATTACCCCCGTTATAATCAAGTTCTTAAGCTTTAAACCGCAAGCCACTATAATAAAACTATTAACCCCTAAAGCGAATACCCCTCAACATCGCAATAAACTAATTTAAACTAGTAACCCCTAAACCTAACGCCACCCTAACTTTATATTAAAATTACAATCTCCCTATCTTAAATTAAATTTAAACTTATCTGTCAAATTAAGTTTAAAATAACAATTAAAGTAATATAATTATTAAACTAATATTTAACTAACTACCAAGTAAATTAAGTTAAATTAAACTACACATTAAAAAAATCCTAACACTACTCTAAAAAGTACAAAGCATCTAATTACAAAAAATAAAAATACTAAGTTGCAAAAAATAACAAACACTAAATTACAAAAAATAAAAAAACGAAATTAGCAAAAATAAAAAAGAATTACACCTAATCTAATAGCCCTATCAAAATAAAAAAGCCCACCCAAAATAAAAAAAACCCTAGCCTACAATAAACTACCAATGTCCCTTAAAAGGGTGTTTTGTGGGGCATTGCCCCAAAGATATCAGCTCTTTTACTTGTAAAAAAACCCCACAAAGACCCCCCAACAGTAAAACCCACCACCCAACCAACCCCCCAAAATAAAAAACCTAATTCTAACAAAAACCTAAGCTACCCATTGCCCTGAAAAGGGTATTTGTATGGGCATTGTCCTTAAAGGGAATTTAGCTCTTTTACTGCCCAGACCCTAAACTAACAAATAAAATCCACCCAATAAACCCTTAAAAAAGCCCAACACTAACCCTCTGACGATCCACTTACAGTTTTTGAAATCCCGCTTGAAAGATCTTCATCCCGGCGAAATCTTCAACCAGAGGGCCTCTTCAATATTCATCCCGGCGGCGACATCCTGATCCAAGCGACAAGAAGTCTTCATTCAGGTGGCATCTTCTATCTTGGCACGGAGCTGGTCCATCCACCTGAAGACATCCGGCGCAAAGTATCCTCTTCATACGGTTGCAAGGGACACGATTCAAAATGGCGTCCCTTGCATTCCTATTGGCTGAAAAATTTGAATCAGCCAAAAGGAATTAGGGCTGCTAAAATCCTATTGGCTGTTCAAATCAGCCAATAGGATTTAAGCAGGTCTCATTATATTGGCTAATTCGAATTAGCCAATAGATTGAGAGCTGCTTAAATTCTATTGGCTGATTTGAACTGCCAAGAGAATTTTAGCAGCCCTAATTCCTATTGGCTGATTCTAATTTTTCAGCCAATAGGAATGCAAGGGACGCCATCTTGAATCACGTCTCTTGCATTGAAGATCCAGTGTACAGAAGTGACTGTATGAAGAGGATGCTCCGCGCCGGATGTCTTCAGGATGGACCCGCTCCGCGATGCCTGGATGAAGATTGAAGAGGCCGTCTGGATGAAGACTTCTCGCCTCTTGGATCAGGACATCACTGCCGGGATGAAGATTGAAGAGGCCGTCTGGATGAAGACTTCGCCGGGATGAAGATCGTTCAAGCAGGATTTCAAAAACAGTAAGTGGATTGTCAGGGGGTTAGTGTTAGGCTTTTTAAAGGGTTTATTGGGTGGGTTTTATTTTTTAGTTTAGGGTCTGGGCAGTAAAAGAGCTAAATGCCCTTTTAAGGGCAATGCCCTTACAAATGCCCTTTTCAGGGCAATGGGTAGCTTAGGTTTTTTAGATAGTTTTTTTTTTATTTTGTGGGTTTGGGGGGTGGGGATTTGTAATGTTAGTGGGTCTTAGTATTTTTTTTGTTTTGTTTAAAGCTGATGTCTTTAGAGCAATGCCCTACAAAAGGCTCTTTTAAGGGCCATTGGTAGTTTATTCTAGATTAGGTTTTTTATTTTGGATTTTTTTTATGGAATATTTTTTTTAAGGAATATTTTTTTTTTTTTTTTTTTGATAATTTGTTTGCTATTTTGTGTTAGGGGGTGTTTGTATTTTTTTGTTAGGGGGTGTTTGTATTTTTTTTTTAGTAAAAGAGCTGTTTACCTCAGAGCAATGCCCTACAAAAGGCCCTTTTAAGGGCCCCTGGTAGTTTGTGAGTGGGGGTTTATATAGTGTTAGAGGCTGTTTGTATTTTTTTTTGGAGTAAAAGAGCTGTTTATCTCAGGGCTATACCCTACAAAAGGCCCTTTTAAGAGCCCCCAAAAGGCCCCTGGTAGTTTGTGGGGTGGGGGTTTGTATAGTGTTAGGGGGTGTTTGTATTTTTTTCGGAGTAAAAGAGCTGTTTATGTCAGGGCAATGCCCTACAAAAGACCCTTTTAAGGGCCCCCCAAAAGGCCCTTTTAAGGGCCCTTGGTAGATTATTCTAGAGTAGGGTTTTTAATTTTGGGGTGTTTTGTTTTAAAAGGGTATTAGAATAGGAATAATCTTTATTTTTTTGGATATTTTTTTTTTTGTAATGGTAGGTTTTTTTATTTTTTGTAATGTTAGGTTTTAGTGTAAGGTCGCTTAGGTTTTATTTCACATGTAAGTTTGTATTTATTTTAGCTAGGTAGTTAGTAAATAGTTAATAACTATTTAATAACTATTCTACCTAGTTAAAATAAATACAAACTTGCCTGTAAAATAAAAATAAACCCTAAGCTAGCTACAATGTAACTATTAGTTATATTGTAGCAAGCTTAGGTTTTATTTTACAGATAAGTATTTAGTTTTAAACAGGTATTATTTTGTTAATAATAGCAACTTTAATTTAGATCTAATTTCATTATGTTAAAGTTAGGGGGTGTTAGGGTTAGTTTTATGGTTAGGGTTATGTTAGGTTTAGGGTTACGTTAGGGTTAGGTTTAAGGGCTAATATAGTTTAATTTAAGTTGTTGTGATCTGGGGGGCTGGCGGTTTAGGGGTTAATAGTTTTATTTAGTGGTAGTGATGTGGGTGGCCAGAGGTTTAGGGGTTAATATCTTTATTTAGGTGGCGGTGATATCAGGAGCGGCAGATTAGGGGTTAATTACTTTAATATAGTTGTGGCGATGTTGGGGTGCGACTGATAAGAGGTTACTAACTTTAGTATCTAGTGATTTTAATTATATGTTTTTTTTTAAAATACAGTGCTGTTGCAATTATATCTCAGCTTTGTGGTTTGTTATATTGGAGTCAGGCTGCATATATCCCTTGTTCCTATTTATCTTGAATAAGGTTTTTAGGTTCCTGGGAGCACCTTTAAGATTTCTTAAGTTAACACCACTTGGAGATTAGTACTGTAGCACTTATTCTAGTTAAATCCGACAGTGTCAGAGGATTCATCTAGAGGATATACATTCTGCATGCGTATATAGCAATACTACACCATATGGGCGCCTTTTCCTTTCTCTTCAATACTAACTTTAGTATATTGGCGGTGATCTTGGGAGTGGCAGATTAGTGGTTAATACCTTTATTTAGATGTCTGCAATATCGGTAGCAGCAGATTAGGGGTTAATAACTGTAGGCAGGCGTCGGCAATGTCAGGGGCAGCAGATTAGGGGTGTTTAGACTCGAGTTTATGTTAGGGTGTTAGGTTTATACGTTAGTTTTATTTTCCCCATAGACATCAATGGGGCTGCGTTATGGAGCTTTTGTTTCCGTAATCGCAGGTGTTAGGGTTCTTTTTTGCCAGCTCTCCCATTGATGTCTATGGGGAAAGCGTGCACGAGCACATCAAAACACTGCTGCTTTTGTGTGCGGTATGGAGCTCAACGCAGCCATATCGCCCGCACAAGCCGGGTATTTTTAAACTTGTAATAGCAGCGCTATAGGAAATTAAATAACGTAACTTTTGTTGCAATCGTTAATTTCTCTATATCACTCAAAACTTGTAATCTAGCTGACAGTTAATAGGAGGACTAGACTCCTAAAAGCTAAAAATAACAACATTTCCTTAACAAAGAACAAAAAATGTTCAAATGAAAAATAAGGAGAATTTTTTAACAAACTGACTGATACAGGATCCTTTGAGCCAAAGAAACCTTCATCAACAGAATAAACTTAAGTATGCTGTTGGTCAGAACAAAATTAATTCAATTTTAATAATTTTGAAAAAACCTTGTAAGTTTACTTAAAGGCATAATAGCAGTCATAACCTTTATGATAAAAGCAATAACATATGATATTTGCAGATGAAATCAAGTACATGAACTGAGTAAAAAAAACAGTAAATGTCATTGTACATATAGAAACATGATAAATAAATGCCACATAATTGAGCTGAAGAAATAACAACAGCTTAATAATGAAAAGAACACACTTAGCTTTGTAGAATTGTGTTCCAGGGCATCATAATATCTAAAGTAACATCAGAGTCAGGATCAGAATGAGACATCTCGCAAAATGTAACAGAAAAAGAAAAATAACATTAGGCAAAACATTCAATTTCCATAATGTAACTGTTTCAGTATATAGGAAAAAAATAAAGATAGTATTTTTGAAAAAAATAATAAAATAAAAAAGCAGGCATGATAGCTTTCAAAAATCATGAAACCAGTGAGCAATAGAGGAAGAGGGTTAAAATAACAAAATGTTGGTGCCAAGAATGACGCATGATGCAAAAGGAAGTAAAAAATTTTTTGGCGCAAAACCAACACCAGGAAATGACGCAACTCGCGTCATAACAAACGCAACTTCACACAAAAACAACTAGCATCAACAAAGAGGCAGGAAATTATGAAATTTGTGCCATGAAAGGCGCAACGTCGTGCCAAAAAATTATCGCGCCAAACATTTTTCACGTCAAGAATGACGCAATAGATAACAGCATTTTGCGTCCTCGCAAGCCTAAATTTGCCCACGAAAAAAATTGAAAAACAAAACAAATTAGAAAAAGACTGAAACCCCAGGTAAGAAAAAAAGTTTAAATAAACTTTCCCAAACATGATTCCTATACTGAAACTTTTAAGACTGCAAAAGGGAAATAAACATAGACCTGACTCATGGCAAATATAAGTAAAATACATATATTTAAAACTTTATATTAATACATAAAGCGCCAAACCATAGCTGAGAGTGTCTTAAACAATGATACATACTTTCCGAAAGACACCCATCCACATATAGCAGATAGCCAAACCACTACTGAAAACTATCAGCAGAGACAATGGTATATAAGAGAATATCGTCGATCTGAAAAGGAAGGTAGGAGATGAATCCCTACGACCGATAACAGAGAACCCTTGAAAAGATTTCCCATGAGAGAAACCATAAAAACAATAGGTGATACTCTCTTCACATCCCTCTGACAAACACTGTAGCTTCTGTAGACCATTTAAAAATTAAAGGGGACTTTGCTTTTGTCAAATCAGTTAAAGGACTAGCAATGGATGCTAAATTAGAAATGAATCTCCTGTAATACCCAATCAAACCAAGAAAAGCTCTTACTGTACTTGCTTCTTAGATAATGGCCTTGACCACATTTGTATGGTTTAAATTTTAACAACCTTGGGTTTCATCAAACCTCTACCAATGGAATAGCCTAAGTATTTAGCCTCTTCTAGACCAATTGTACATTTGCTAGGGTTAGCCATTAAACCAGCATTTTGTATTGAATTCATAGCGGCTTTTACTTTTGGGATATGAGACTCCTAATCTGTACTATGTATCTCAACATCATAGAGTGCATGTGGTTTTAAAAATCTGTCCATCATTCTTTTGAATGTGGTAGGTGCCCCATGTAAGCCCAAAGGTAAGGCTTTATATTAAAACAGACCATCAGGTGTAGACAATGCAGTCTTTTCTTTTGCCTGATCTGTGAGTGGCACCTGCCAATATCCCTTGGTCAGGTTTATTGTGGTGAGATATCAGGCTTTCCCTAGTCTCTCTGCCAACTCATTAATTCTTGCCATAGAATTAACACTGAATTTTGAAATGGAATTCAGTTTACAATAATCATTACAAAATTGAATGGTGTCATCAGGTTTTGGTACAAGTACAATTGGACAATTGGACTATTCTAGTTACGTTGTGACATCTAACATTTTCTTAACTTATGTTTTGATTGCCTCCCTATGGGATTCATGTATTCTGTAGGGCTTAAAGGGACAGTTCACCCAAAAACTTTCTCCCCTTTAAATTATTCCCAATGATCCTTTTTACCTGCTAGAGTGTATTAGATTGGTCGCAAGTAGCTCCTTTACTCATATTTCAGCATTTGAAATAGCTGATTTAGCTTGTGGTTTCCCAACCTATACTGAAAGTTTTGATACTGGCGTATATGCTATTGACAAGCCTAAGTAAACACAGCCAGCAGAAGAGATTACACCCTCAGTGGGGGCATGATAGTTAAGTAATAAAATGATAATTTTCCATTGTTCTCTCTATGTATTGAGCTTTGGTGTTCAAGACAAATATAATATAAGGAAGCAAGTCTGTGTACATGAAAGTGATAACATAATGAGATCTGATATTACCTGAAGCTCAACCCATTATAATAGGCTGTGGTTTCAAAGCACAAAACCAGCTACTTCAGATACACAAATAAACCCAAAAATGCAATTTCTCAAATATTTTATACCCTGCAGTTGGTATAACAAGTCATTTAAAATACATTTATGGAAAAACAATATTACAGTGTACTGTCCCTTTAAGGTTAATTATTTTCCCTTGTTCTGTTATACTGTTGTGTTTGTCTACCTTAGCTCTACCTGGGATTGTGAAAAATACTTCTTTATTATTCTGAGGAACTATTTTACAGACAAGGTTTCTGAAATATTAAATTCAGGTTTACTTTTATTTTCAACAGTATAAGCTGTAGAAACAATGGCCTCCCTTTCTTTCCAAGGCTTCAATAAATGAGCTTGATATATCTGTTCCTCCTTCCATCTACCTGGTAGCCTTATTTTATAATTAGCCTCACCTGTCCTTTCAATTACCTCATAGTGTCCCTGCCAGGTTGCCAATAATTTGTTTTCTACTGTGGGAAACAAAACTAGAACTCTGTCCCCTGGCTGAAATACATGCACCCTAGCATTCTAGTTATAGCTTTACTTTTGTTTGGGTTGGGACTTTTCCATATTTTCTTTAACTATAGGGATAATAGATGCCATATGCTCCTGCATCTGAGATACATGTTCAGTAACATTACAATGTGTGGTAGCTTCCTGTTTTCATGTCTCCTATGTAAAATAAATCCCTGGGATGTCTTCCATACAATAACTCAATGGGTGAAAACCCAGTGGATGCTTCACTAATTGTAAACATCAAATATGGCAACAAAAAATCCCAGTTTTTCCCATCTTTGTCAATCTCTTTTTGCAACATAGCTTTTAAGGTTTTATTAAACCTTTCAACAACAAAAGCTGCTTAATGTTAAAAGGACAGTCTACACCTTAGTTATCCTAATGTCTTACTTTAGATTAAAGTGCAAATATCCTCCTGTACTTTTTGTATATCATGCAGTAGTAACAATAAAAAAGTTGTTTTAAAGTGAATTTTGTTTCTGGTGACTTTGAAATTGTTGCCAAGCTCTGCCCACTGATGACATCATGATCTGGGCTGCATTAAAGGCTTTGCTACTTACAAAAGACTCACTAATTGGATTCAACGCACTGTCAATGATATTTAGCAGAGTGTATAGATGCAGCCCAGATTGTGATGTAATCAATGGATGGAGCTTGGCAAACAAAGTCACAAGAAAAAAAAGTAATTTTAAAATAACATTTTTACTGTTCCTGCTGCATAATATAGAAAAGGTGCAGGAGGCTATTTACAGCTTAATATAAAGTAAGACATTAAGATGACTAAGGTATAGACTATCCCTCTAAGGAGTTTACATAATTCCTTTGTAACCCATGACATAAATGGAGTACCCTGATCAGTCATGATCTTCTTGGGTATCCCAGCTCAGCTAAACATAAGCATTAATTTTATAGCACTGGATTTTGCGGAAGTCGTTTGCATGGATGTTGCCTCTGGGTAACATGAAGCATAGTCTAGTATTACTAAATTATACTGATGCCCCCTAGCGGACTTTACAAATGGCCCCATAAATCCATTGCAATACATTCAAATGGAACTTCTATAACAGGTAAAGGCACTAAGGGACTGCAGTAAGCAGTAAATTAAACAGTAAGCTGAGATTCAGGGAATAAAGAATTGTAATTTGTTGTTGCTGCAAAAACACAAGGCCAATAAAATCTTTTGAGAATTCTCTCTTTCGTCTTTTCCACCCCTAGATGGCTCTCAAGAATATGCTATGGGCAATTTTTAGCACAGTGTCCCAATATGATTGTGGTACCAGCAATTGATTTGTAACCTTTGCTTCTTCTTTTTTCAACACAATACAGAAAATAGTTTTCCACTTTAAAATAAGAATAAGTAAGGGACTTGTCTGGATAAACCATTAAACCATTTCTTAGCAAGATATTATCTCTGGCCACTGGCAAGTTGAATCAGACCACTGAGCACTTTTAGTTACCTGGGTTGGATTCGAATCTTGTGTTCTGCACTGCTTGTTGGCCCTTCCACAGTGTGTTCTGGGTTATCAACAACTAGTATTTTCATTGGTGTTAACTGCTTATTTACAATCACATCATTATTATCTGGTTCATCAATCAAAATATCAGAAAATGGAAATGTATTAATTAGCTGTTCTGATTTTCTAGATTTTCCAGCAATGGCTCATAGCCCCCAAAAATTAGAAACATCTCTTCCAATTATTATTATTATTATTATTATTATTATTATTATTATTATATTGTTTGCCAATTTTAGTACCAACTCAACTCGCTAATTTAACCACACTGGGTATCAATAACTTACTCTGCTGTAAGGTAATTATAGATGACAGTACACCATGAATACAAGCAATCTCTAGCTTGTGTATATTATCTGGTTGTATGTTCAAAAACAGTGCTTGGTCTAAAAGAGTAATTGTATACATAAACATACGGGAGGATAAGCTCTATCAAACTTAAAGTTTTATAACCTAGCCGCTTTAGTAAAAGTAGTCCTAGATTGGATAACTGGTAGGGAGTATGTTACCAACCTACAATTAGAAACTAAAATAGTGGCACCATTCTCCCTGAAAGCTATTATTCACTTCACAAAGGTTAAAATCCCTAAACATCTTCTAAAAATGTATACATTCAAAAGCCCAATTTTAGCCTGGCAGAGATACACAAAGGAAATTTGAGTTAATCACAGAGTATCTAAATACCTCCCGTTAGAGAGCAACCCTGAGTTCCCCCCAGGAATCTCTTCCTCTGTTTTTGAAAAACGGAGAAGCAAAGGTCTTATACATTTAATCCAGGTAAAAGAAGAAACCAGAGAAGCTATACAATCATTTGATAGGCTTCAGCAAGAATTCAATCTTCACAAACACAGCTTCTTTGCTTATCTCCAGTTAAGACATTTATTTTACCAACATATTAGTAACACTGAGTCTGACTGGGATTTGGGCAACCTGGCTCCAGTAATAAATCTCTATGACCAGGGATTATATTCTCTTTTCTACATAATACATTGATCAATAATATGGGTATAATACATCTGAACTGGCTACAGCTTAAATGGGCTAAAGATTTCGCAACTATAACGCTGGATGAAATAGGAAAAAGCTAGGAAATAGTAAATCGATTGACTAAAATAGAATCTTGGAGAGAATTCCATAGTAAAATTTTAAATAGAATCTACATAACACCAGCCCAAATGGGCAAATGGACACCAAATAAGCCCTCAACGTGTCCTAGGTGTAATAACTTTAATGCAGACCTTATCCATTGCTTCTGGACATGTCCGAAGATTAGACAATTCTGGAACAAAATCAATTATTGGTTAAATAAGACTCTAGAAAGAAATTTTGATCTTGACTCCAAACTTGTCTTTTTTCTATGTATGCCAGATAGACATAGAAACTATAAACTGATAAACTTAATGATATTACTAGGAAGAAATCTTATATTAGCAAGCTGGAAAGCTAAGCAGGCCCCCTCCTTACCTATATTTATAAAAGAAATAAGAGATCTCATTATTATGGAACAGCACCTGATCTCCCCTAATATCGAGAAAGCTTTAAATATTTATTTTGGAAAATGGTTAGGACCAATAAAAACTTTTCCATTAGAGGACCAACTACAACTAATAAAACCATTGAAAAAGCTAAATGCATTTTGCTATTTAGCACAGTCTAAAAATATTTCAGAAATCTGGACACACCAGTGACAGGGATGAGGGAGGACTCCATATATATACACACACATATATATATATAATTTTATTTGATTTTTTTTGTTCTATTTTCTTTCTCCTCTTTTTTTCTTTCTTCCCCTTTTCCTTTTGGAAATTAGCTAAAGATTTATTTAGTTTGAAATAGAGATATCAAGATTGAACTAACTTTAGATTGTATGATTACCTCTTTACTGAAAGATACCTTAAACATTTCTAGTATAAAATATATTTACATTTCAGACAAGACACTCAATTCTTGACTTAGACTGAATCAGTGATGCAACTTTCTCTTTCTTTTTTTCTTCTTAACATTATTCCTTTATCTTATTGGGCCAAGGCCATTTGTCTCTTCTCTTCTTTTAATGGGTATACTTAAGTACTATAGAAATAGATAAGAGGGGCGGTGAGCGCCCATTGTCAACTGAATCATACTGAATCCTACTGAATCAAGTAGGGCCTGAAACCTTTTCCCTTCTATAACCACAGTACCCCAAGGGTGCCAATTCAAACAGACACTTTTTGTTGCAGTGCATACAGACCGAGAATATAATGAATACAAATCCCAGCTATTACCCAAATTACTCTCCATTGCCTCAACATCATTAGGACAGTTCTTATCTATATACCTAGACTCTTTATATTTCAGTCATTTTATAGCAGACATAGGGCTAGATTATGGGTGGTGTGCTAACCGCAGCACGAGTCACAATATCAACATCGCAACCGCGTTAAGTTTAACGAATTACAAGTTGAAAGTTAACACGACCACTCGAGCGCCAACTAATTTTGCACTCCTCTGGTTAGCGCGACTGAAGTCCTCGCGTAAAGAGTTAGGCTTAAAAAAAAAGTTGCACCAAACAAAACTAAAATACATTTAAAAAAAAATAAAAATACACCCATATATTCACTACCTAGCAAAATTATTTACATAAATATCATAAAAAATAAAACGAAGAGCAAAACTAACACACTAACTTACTATACAGTAACGGCAAACTCGACAAACATTGTACACCTAAAACCGGAAGTGACATCATATCTGATCCGGTCCGGATGCTAATGCCTCCTACCAACACTCATGGCCCTCTTTTAAAGGGACAGTCTACTCAACACTTTTTTTAAAAAGATAGATAAATACCCATTCCCCAGCTTTGCACAACCAACATTGTTATATTAATATACTTTATAACATTTAAACCTCTAAATTTTTGCCTGTTTCAAAGCCACTACAAACAGCATCTTATCTCATGTATTTTTATTAGCTTTTCACATCAAGACACAGCTAATTCATGTGTGTCATATAGATAACATTGTGCTCACTCCTGGAGAATTGTGCAGGAGCCCACACTATTTGGATAAAATGCAAGTTTGTAAATAGCCCTGAGATAAGGGAGCAGTCTGCAAAGGCTTAAATACAAGGCAATCACAGAGGTAAAAAGTGTATTAATATAAAAGTGTTGGTTGCACAAAATGGGTAATAAAGGGAGTATCTAGCTTTTTAAAAAATAAATATTTTGGAGTAGACTGTCCCTTTAAGTTCCTAGAGAACCCAGACCTAGCAGTCGTCATGGCAACCAGCTCACTGCTTACTTAAAGCCGGAACATACCCGATGCCAAAGTAACAAACTAACAAATTAAAATGGCTTAGTACTACATGGTTACCATAGTAACCATAATAATCAAAACATTGTTTAAGGTATTTCCTGCAATATTTTATCTAAGATATGACACACATTCTCATGGTTTTACCCCACATATTAATATTTCTGTAGCTATATATAACTATAACTAAACAACAGGATTATATACCCTACCTAACTGGTGCGACTAAGAGCATATAGTACAACACACAAATATATTCATGACCACCATGATATTCTCAGCATATAACCTATTTCTCAGGTAGGAAACAAGGAAGAGATACTTTTTAAAGGGACATTAAACACAAATTGTAAACTACATGATTATGAACCTTCATAGATAAGAATAATTTTGCAATGAAAACTTCAGCTTTGTTCAGGATTGTTGATGCAAAACTGATAATCCATCTTTAAAAGAATGTGATACCACAGAAGCTTAAGGAGGGATGCAAAGTAAACAAAAGCTTGCATAAATTGCCTTAAAGCATTAACCCAAACCTCCCTGGGAGAAAATGAAACAAGCACAGTTTTTATATGTATTTTACAACAAAAAGCTGCAAAATAAATACTGTATGTATATTGCAATAATGTTTCACTTGCAATAATGAAACTTTTTTAGACATTGTTGAAATTTCTACTTTAATGGTCCTTTAAGACTGAGTGGATCTATAGACTGCAGCCTTTAGCCCCTAGGGGCTTAAAGGGACATTAAACACAAACATTTTCTTTCATGATTCGGATAGAGAATACAATTTTAAACAACATTCAAATTTACCTCTATTATCTAATTTGCTTCATTATTTAGATATTCTTTGTTTAATAAATAGCAATGCACATTGGTGAGCCAATCACACAAAGCATCTATGGTTTCATAGAATATATATTACTATAACTCAATCATAATTATTTCCTTTTCGAGAATGAATTTTTCTCTAAAAACGTGGAACAACAATGGGGGCAAAGTTTGCCCCATCATACGCCCACCTTTACATGAGTTGATGGGATCTGTTCCACGTTTATGGACAACAAAATTCTTTTCGTCATCACATTAAATTTTTTAGTCGATATAAAGACGACCTCCTTTTTATTTGGATGGGCTCGGCTCAGAAGGGAGATGATTGTGTTGCATCCCTTAACCTCAATGACTGTGGTTTAGAATTCACACATGTTTATGATACATCCAGAGTACCATACCTGGATTTAACATTAGAGGGAAACGTATGCAAAGAAAATATTGAGACTCAGCTATTGTGTAAGCCTATTAAGTCCAACACCCTACTTCATGCAAAAAGCCTACATCCTAAACGCACAGGCGTTGTCATGATAAAGTCAGAATTTATAAGATTGAAAAGGAATTGTACTAGTCATGAAACATTTCTGTTAGAAAGCGCTCATTTGCAACTAAAACTCATCGCAAGAGGATAAAGTACTTCCACCATTGATAAAGCTCTGACACAGGTACTTAGCTTAGACAGATCTTCCTTGAAGGTAAAATTAAAGCAAAAAATGCAACAACAAGGAAGATAAAATAATTTTCAGTACCAACGTCAGCAAGCAATGTGATGAAGTAGTTAGGCTTGTTAAGAAAACCTTCCAATACTCATGGGCGACTAACTACTAAATCCCATTGTGAAACGGGGTTTTCGCTTTGTTTCAAGACGTAACCAAATGCTAGGAAATCATTTATCTCCTAGTATGATGCGCAATACACAAAAACAAAGCATTTGGTTGACTTCGAAAGGTAATTTCAGATGTGGTAAACACAACTGTAAAGCATGCGGACATACAATGGTATCTAAACATTTCCAGTCTAAGGTTATTCAAAGAACTTACAATATTGATCATTGCAGATCCAAATATGTGATCTATTTGGTTACTTGCCAAGCTTGTAATCTTCAATATGCAGGCATGACAAACAGTCAGGGAGCAGGATCAGGGAGCATCTTAACGACATAACCACTATCACTCCATGTTCAGCTTTGGGAGAACATTTTATTGTGAAGCATGATTGTGATCTTCAAAATTTTAAGTGGCTTGTCATAGACCATATTCATAGACCTCTTAGGGGGGGCAATCTGGATGCTCTCCTGTCCAGGAAGGGGGCCTTCTGGATCTTCACCCTGAGGACAAGGGTGCCTTATGGTTTTAACATTGACTCCGACATTATTAATGTCTGGAGTTAATAGTTTACCATTGTCTGAGACACATCTCAGATAAGGTCCTTTTGACATTGTTGCTTTCTACCATCATCATTACTATTAATTAGCATATTTGGTTTTATCATCCAATATCCATCTAAATTAATGCCCCCTGGTAAATACCTATAAATATCTCTGATAGGGTTTCCCCAGTATTTATAATGATAGTACAGTAATGATAGTAATGATCCGTTTTGCCACTATTGTATTTAAACAGAGTATTTTCCTTCTTCTCTTGAGTCTTTCATCAGGGATATTTTCATTTAGTTGGCTTTCATACTACACACTTTACAGGTTTAAACTAAATATTATTAAACTAAGCACACAAACTAAGAGGGTTCTAAGTATTTAAAGAGGACTATTGAATATGAATCGTGTTAATTGATTAAAATCCACATAGGATCATTTGCAATTTTTGGACGAGCTTTATAAGGCATTAGTCTATCCAATAAAAAAATATTTTTGGATTGTTCCACTTGCTAGTCACACATGGTACTTCATATCCCCCATACTAACTGATTTTGGGTTTGCCTGATTTAACTATACCTACAAACAATTACCTCTTTGCTATTTTATATGCATATGATTACACTATTAACGATATCAGTTCTATATTTGTATTGCATTGATGTTATACTGTTGCAAATGCATTTCCTTTCTGTCTGTGTGTGTCTTATGCTTTGTTTCCCTGTTTAAAAGGATAGTGTAGCATGAGATAAAGGGGAGGTTTTTTCCCAGATGTATGGTCCAATTAGATGATGCCTTAGGGTATATACATGTTTAGTCCTATAATGTTTTCAGGTCACAGATGAAGGCATGAGCTGAAACGCATCTGTCCCCTCTCTCTACATTCAGTGTTTCACTGCTCTTTTTTGTTCCATGATTGAATAAATGTATTTTTCCTTGCTCTTACCTGTGCTCCGTTTTTCGTTTTATCTATGTGCAGCGACCAATCAGCAGCTACTAAGCCTATCTAGATATGCTTTTTTTTATCAAACAATATCAAGAGAATGAAGCAAATTAGAAAGTTGTTTAAAATTGTATGTTCTTTCCAAACCATGAAAAAACATTTTTGGGTTTAATGTCCCTTTAAACATAAAAGTATCCCTTGCAGGAAATACCTTAAATAGTGTTTTGTTTATTGTAGTTACTATGGTAACCATGCGGTACTAAGACATTATAATTTGTTAGTTTGCTACTTTGGCAACGGGTATGTTCTGGCTTTAATTAAGCAGTGAGCTGGTTGCCTTGACGACCGCTAGGTCTGGGTTCATTAGGAACTTAAGACAGGTACGTGAGTGTTGTAGGATGCGTTGGCATCCAGACTGGATCAGGTATGATGTCACCTCTGGTTCCTGTGTTACGTGCACATTGTTTGGCAAGTTCACTGTGACTGTAAAGTAAGATACTCTGTTAATGTTGTTCTATGTTTTATAACTTTAGGTGAACCCTTGATAAATGTCTGATTCCTAGACCGAATCATTGGGAATTAAATATGAATGTTATATGTTAAAGAACCAAATAAATTAATATAAATACCATTAACTGAGTGCTGGTATTGAATTTGATGTATATTAGTTGTGGACGAGGCATCGGTTACTAAATAAAGGGAGTGTAGTTGTTAGACTATTTATATATATATATATATATATATATATATATATACGTAGAAAAAAGGCACTCACTGAAAAAGATAAGACTTAGCTTTTAATTAATAATTAGGTTAAAAATGCATGACGTTTCAGAGGCATTCCACCCCCTTTTTCAAATGCATAATACAAACATTTTGAAAAATACAAAAAGCATTTTTTTCAAAATGTTTGTATTATGCATTTGAAAAAGGGGGTGGAATGCCTCCGAA
>NC_069504.1:1138597477-1138614977 GCF_027579735.1 Bombina bombina | reverse complement strand
GTTATTATGTTACTATGTTATTATGTTATAGTTATTATGTTACTATGTTATTATGTTGCTATGTTATTATGTTACTATGGTACTATGCTATTATGTTACTGCATTATTATATTACTGTGTTACTATCTTATTATGTTACTATGTTACTATATTTACAAAGTTACTATGTTACTATGTTATAATGTTACTGTGCTGCTATGTTATATTACTCTGTTACTATGTTACTGAGTTACTATCTTATTATGTTACTGTGTTACTATGTTACTATATTTACTACATTACTATGTTACTATGTTATCATGTTACTGTGCTACTATGTTATGTTACTTTGTTACTATGTTACTTGTTACTGTGTTAATATCTTATTATTTTACTGTGTTACTATGTTACTATATTACTAAGTTACTATGTTACGATGTTACCTTGTTACTATGTTACTATGTTACTGTGTTACTATGTTATTATGTTACAGTGTTACTATATTACTAAGTTACTCTGTTACTATGTTACCTTGTTACTATGTTTCTATGTTATTATGTTACTATGTTAATATATTATGTTACTGTGTTACTATGTTACTATGTTATTATGTTACTATGTTACTATGTTATTTTGTTACTATGTTATTATGTTACTGTGTTACTACGTTACTATGCATCTAACTTCATGGTAAGAAACCTTTTAACAGAAACAGCGCACACAGAGAAACATAGTGAAGTAGCTACAACTTAAATTCCAACAGTCGCTATATTAAATGAATCTCACAGAGTCAGCAAGTGGCCCGAACAGGGTGGTCCTTACATATGTTTTCTTGTAGCTCTGATTAGAACAGATTTTGTGCTTCATCCTTACTATTAAAAAAAACCATTGAGGGTGTCTCAAGTCAATGAATATCTTTATCTTGTGCTTGCTGTTAAAAATGCTCTCAACCAGAGTTGTCAGATATTCGCCACACAAATACTGGCAAACCTTTAGGTGAGTGGGCACTGTTCAGTTACACAATGGTTGTGTTTATTTGTCTTCCAGTAACACACAGAGAAGTGATTTCACCCCTTTGACTGCCAGTAACACATAGAGAAGTGATTCACCCCTTTGACTGCCAGTAACACCCAGAGAAGTGATTTCACCCCTTTGACTGCCAGTAACACACAGAGAAGTGATTCACCCATTTGACTGCCAGTAACACACAAAGAAGTGATTTCACCCCTTTGACTGCCAGTAACACACAGATAAGTGATTTCACCCCTTTGACTGCCAGTAACACACAGAGAAGTGATTCACCCCTTTGACTGCCAGTAACACAGAGAGAAGTGATTTTACCCCTTTGACTACCAGTAGAACACATAGAAGTGATTTCACCCCTTTACCTACCGGTAGCACACAAAGAAGTGATTTGATGCTTTTGGCTACCAGTAGCAAACACAGATGGTGCCAGAGAGACTATGTCCCAAAGTATGCAGTGCTCAGTACTGTGCCACCATAATCCCAGCTCAGTAGGTTTAGGTGCCAGTGTGACTGTGTCCCAGACTATGCAGCCCTCAGTACTGTGCCACCCTCAGCCCTAAGCCCAGCTCAGTGGGTGCCAGTGTGACTGTGTCATAGAGTATGCTGCCCTCAGTACTGTTCCACCCACAGCAGTAACCCCAGTTCAGTAGGTGCCAGTGTGACTGTTTCTCAGAGTATGCAGCCCTCAGTACTGTGCCACCCTCAGCCCTAAGCCCAGCTCAGTAGGTGCCAGTGTGACTGTGTTCCAGAGTATGCAGCCCTCAGTACTGTGCCACCCTCAGCCCTAAGCCCAGCTCAGTAAGGTGCCAGTGTGACTGTATTCCAGAGTATGCAGCACTCAGTACTGTGCCACCCTAGTCTCAGCTCAGTAGGTGCCAGTGTTACTGTGTCCCAAAGTATGCAGCCCTCAATACTATGCCACCCTAACCCTAACTCAGTAGATGCCTGTGTGACTGTGCCACAGATTATGAAGCTCTCAGTAGTGTGCCACCTAACCCCAGCTCAGTAGGTGCCAGTGTTACTGTATCCCAGAGTATGCAGCCCTCAGTACTGTGCCACCTGCAGCCCAGCTCAGCATGTGCCAGTGTGATTGTTTCTCAGAGTATGCAGTCCTCAGTACTGTGCCGCCCTAATCCCAGATCCCTAGGTGCCAGTGTGACTGTGTCTCAGAGTATGCAGCCCTCAATACTGTGCCACCTTAACCCCAGCTCAGTAAGTGCCAGTGTGACTGTATACCAGAGTATGTAGCCCTCAATACTGTGCCACCTAACCCCAACTCAGTAGGTGACAGTGTGACTGTGTCCCAGAGTATGCAGCCCTCAATACTGTGCCACCTAACCCCAGCTCAGTAGGTGCCAGTGTGACTGTTTCTCAGAGTATGCAGCTCTCAGTACTCTGCCACCTAACCCCAGATCAGTAGGTGCCAATGTGACTGTTTCTCAGAGTATGCCGCTCTCAATACTGTGCCACCCTAACCCAAGCTCAGTAGGTGACAGTATGACTGTGTCCCAGTGTATGCAGCCCTCAATACTGTGCCACCTAACCCCAGCTCAGTAGGTGCGAGTGTGACTGTTTCTCAGAGTATACAGCTCTCAGTACTGTACCACCCACAGCAGTAACCCAAGCTGAGTAGGTTCCAGTGTGACTGTTTCTCAGAGTATGCAGCCCTCAGTACTGTGCCACCTGCAGCTCAGCTCAGTAGGTGCCAGTGTGACTGTGTCCCAGAGTATGCAGCCCTCAGTACTGTGCCACCCTAATCCCAGCTCAGTAGGTGCCAGTGTGACTGTGTCCCAGAGTATGCAGCCCTCAGTACTGTGCCACCCTCAGCCCTAAGCCCAGCTCAGTAGGTGCCAGTGTGACTTTGTCCCAGAATATGCAGCCCTCAGTACTGTGCCACCCTAATCCCAGCTCAGTAGGTGCCAGTGTGACTGTGTCCCAGAGTATGCAACCCTCAGTACTGTGTCACCCTAATCCCAGCTCAGTAGGTGCCAGTGTCAATGTGTCCCAGAGTATGCAACCCTCAGTACTGTGTCACCCTAATCCCAGCTCAGTAGGTGCCAGTGTGACTGTGTCCCAGAGTATGCAGCCCTCAGTACTGTGCCACCCTCAGCCCTAAGCCCAGCTCAGTAGGTGCCAGTGTGACTTTGTCCCAGACAATGCAGCCCTCAGTACTGTGTCACCCTAATCCCAGCTCAGTAGGTGCCAGTGTCAATGTGTCCCAGAGTATGCAGCCCTCAGTACTGTGCTACCCTAATCCCAGCTCATTAGGTTTAGGTGCCAGTGTGACTGTGCCCCAGAGTATGCAGCCCTCAGTATGGTGCCACCCTAACCCCAGCTCAGTAGGTGCCAGTGTGACTGTGCCCCAGAGTATGCAGCCCTCAGTATGGTGCCACCCTAACCCAGCTCAGTAGGTGCCAGTGTGACTGTGTCCCAGGGTATGCAGCCTTCAGCACTGTGCCACCCTAACCCTAGATCAGTAGGTGTCAGTGTGACTGTGTTCCAGAGTATGCAGCCCTCAGTACTGTGCCACCCGGAGCCCTAAGCACAGCTCAGTAGTAGGTGCCACCCGGAGCCCTAAGTGTGACTGTGTCCCAGAGTATGCAGCCCTCAGTACTGTGCCACCCGGAGCCCTAAGCACAGCTCAGTAGGTGCCAGTGTGGTGCTGTGGTACTTACCGTGATGCCACTGCCCACCCGCTGTTGCTGCTGTAGGACCTCGGACACGAGCGGCGCCGGATTATTTTTAGGTTCTCAGATCAGTTGCTGCCTCCTATCGGGTTACTGAGCAGCTCCAGCTCTGGGGGATTTCTCTCTAACGGAGATTTTACTTGTGTGAGAGTCCGACTGAGAAGCAGGAACAGCAGTGACATATAGGGCAGGGGTCTGTGTGTGATATAGGGCAGGGGTCTGTGTGTTATATAGTGCAGGGGTCTGTGTGTTATATAGGGCAGGGGTCTGTGTGTTATATAGGGCAGGGGTCTGTGTGTTATATAGTGCAGGGGTCTGTGTGTTATATAGTGCAGGGGTCTGTGTGTTATATAGTGCAGGGGTCTGTGTGTTATATAGGGCAGGGGTCTGTGTGTTATATAGGGCAGGGGTCTGTGTGTTATATAGGGCAGGGGTCTGTGTGTTATATAGGGCAGGGGTCTGTGTGTGATACAGGGCAGGGGTCTGTGTGTTATATAGGGCAGGGGTCTGTGTGAGCTATAGTGCAGGGGTCTGTGTGTTATATAGGGCAGGGGTCTGTGTGTTATATAGGGCAGGGGTCTGTGTGAGCTATAGTGCAGGGGTCTGTGTGTTATATAGTGCAGGGGTCTGTGTGTGATATAGGGCAGGGGTCTGTGTGTTATATAGTGCAGGGGTCTGTGTGAGCTATAGTGCAGGGGTCTGTGTGTTATATAGGGCAGGGGTCTGTGTGTGATATAGGGCAGGGGTCTGTGTGTTATATAGTGCAGGGGTCTGTGTGTAATATAGTGCAGGGGTCTGTGTGTTATATAGTGCAGGGGTCTGTGTGTTATATAGTGCAGGGGTCTGTGTGTTATATAGGGCAGGGGTCTGTGTGTTATATAGGGCAGGGGTCTGTGTGTTATATAGGGCAGGGGTCTGTGTGTTCTATAGGGCAGGGGTCTGTGTGTTATATAGTGCAGGGGTCTGTGTGTTATATAGTGCAGGGGTCTGTGTGTTATATAGTGCAGGGGTCTGTGTGTTATATAGGGCAGGGGTCTGTGTGTTATATAGTGCAGGGGTCTGTGTGTTATATAGTGCAGGGGTCTGTGTGTTATATAGGGCAGGGGTCTGTGTGTTATATAGGGCAGGGGTCTGTGTGTTATATAGGGCAGGGGTCTGTGTGTTCTATAGGGCAGGGGTCTGTGTGTTATATAGTGCAGGGGTCTGTGTGTTATATAGTGCAGGGGTCTGTGTGTTATATAGGGCAGGGGTCTGTGTGTTATATAGGGCAGGGGTCTGTGTGTTATATAGGGCAGGGGTCTGTGTGTGATATAGGGCAGGGGGTCTGTGTGTTATATAGTGCAGGGGTCTGTGTGTTATATAGGGCAGGGGTCTGTGTGTGATATAGGGCAGGGGTCTGTGTGTGATATAGGGCAGGGGGTCTGTGTGTTATATAGGGCAGGGGTCTGTGTGAGCTATAGTGCAGGGGTATGTGTGTTATATAGGGCAGGGGTCTGTGTGTTATATAGGGCAGGGGTCTGTGTGAGCTATAGTGCAGGGGTCTGTGTGTTATATAGGGCAGGGGTCTGTGTGTTATATAGGGCAGGGGTCTGTGTGAGCTATAGTGCAGGGGTCTGTGTGTTATATAGGGCAGGGGTCTGTGTGTGATATAGGGCAGGGGGTCTGTGTGTTATATAGGGCAGGGGGTCTGTTGTTTATATAGGGCAGGGGTCTGTGTGAGCTATAGTGCAGGGGTATGTGTGTTATATAGGGCAGGGGTCTGTGTGTTATATAGGGCAGGGGTCTGTGTGAGCTATAGTGCAGGGGTCTGTGTGTTATATAGGGCAGGGGTCTGTGTGAGCTATAGTGCAGGGGGTCTGTGTGTTATATAGGGCAGGGGTCTGTGTGAGCTATAGTGCAGGGGTCTGTGTGTTATATAGGGCAGGGGGTCTGTGTGTTATATAGGGCAGGGGGTCTGTGTGTTATATAGGGCAGGGGTCTGTGTGTTATATAGGGCAGGGGGCTGTGTGTTCTATAGGGCAGGGGTCTGTGTGTTATATAGGGCAGGGGTCTGTGTGTTATATAGGGCAGGGGTCTGTGTGTTCTATAAGGCAGGGGTCTGTGTGTTCTATAGGGCAGGGGTCTGTGTGTTATATAGTGCAGGGGTCTGTGTGTTATATAGGGCAGGGGTCTGTGTGTTATATAGGGCAGGGGTCTGTGTGTAACTGTTATATAGGGCAGGGGTCTGTGTGTGATATAGGGCAGGGGTCTGTGTGTTATATAGGGCAGGGGTCTGTGTGTTATATAGGGCAGGGGTCTGTGTGTAACTGTTATATAGGGCAGGGGTCTGTGTGTTATATAGGGCAGGGGTCTGTGTGTTATATAGGGCAGGGTTCTGTGTGAGCTATAGTGCAGGGGTCTGTGTGTTATATAGGGCAGGGGTCTGTGTGTTATATAGGGCAGGGGTCTGTGTGAGCTATAGTGCAGGGGTCTGTGTGTTATATAGGGCAGGGGTCTGTGTGTTATATAGGGCAGGGGTCTGTGTGTTATATAGGGCAGGGGTCTGTGTGTTATATAGGGCAGGGGTCTGTGTGAGCTATAGTGCAGGGGTCTGTGTGTTATATAGGGCAGGGGTCTGTGTGAGCTATAGTGCAGGGGTCTGTGTGTTATATAGTGCAGGGGTCTGTGTGTTATATAGTGCAGGGGTCTGTGTGTTATATAGGGCAGGGGGTCTGTGTGTTCTATAGGGCAGGGGTCTGTGTGTTATATAGTGCAGGGGTCTGTGTGTTATATAGTGCAGGGGTCTGTGTGTTATATAGGGCAGGGGTCTGTGTGTTATATAGGGCAGGGGTCTGTGTGTTATATAGGGCAGGGGTCTGTGTGTGATATAGGGCAGGGGGTCTGTGTGTTATATAGTGCAGGGGGTCTGTGTGTTATATAGGGCAGGGGTCTGTGTGTGATATAGGGCAGGGGTCTGTGTGTGATATAGGGCAGGGGGTCTGTGTGTTATATAGGGCAGGGGTCTGTGTGTGATATAGTGCAGGGGGTATGTGTGTTATATAGGGCAGGGGTCTGTGTGTTATATAGGGCAGGGGTCTGTGTGAGCTATAGTGCAGGGGTCTGTGTGTTATATAGGGCAGGGGTCTGTGTGTTATATAGGGCAGGGGTCTGTGTGAGCTATAGTGCAGGGGTCTGTGTGTTATATAGGGCAGGGGTCTGTGTGTGATATAGGGCAGGGGTCTGTGTGTGATATAGGGCAGGGGGTCTGTGTGTTATATAGGGCAGGGGTCTGTGTGAGCTATAGTGCAGGGGTATGTGTGTTATATAGGGCAGGGGTCTGTGTGTTATATAGGGCAGGGGTCTGTGTGAGCTATAGTGCAGGGGTCTGTGTGTTATATAGGGCAGGGGTCTGTGTGTTATATAGGGCAGGGGTCTGTGTGAGCTATAGTGCAGGGGTCTGTGTGTTATATAGGGCAGGGGTCTGTGTGAGCTATAGTGCAGGGGTCTGTGTGTTATATAGGGCAGGGGTCTGTGTGAGCTATAGTGCAGGGGTCTGTGTGTTATATAGGGCAGGGGTCTGTGTGTTATATAGGGCAGGGGTCTGTGTGTTATATAGGGCAGGGGTCTGTGTGTTATATAGGGCAGGGGTCTGTGTGTTATATAGGGCAGGGGGCTGTGTGTTCTATAGGGCAGGGGTCTGTGTGTTATATAGGGCAGGGGTCTGTGTGTTATATAGGGCAGGGGTCTGTGTGTTCTATAGGGCAGGGGTCTGTGTGTTCTATAGGGCAGGGGTCTGTGTGTTATATAGTGCAGGGGTCTGTGTGTTATATAGGGCAGGGGTCTGTGTGTTATATAGGGCAGGGGTCTGTGTGTAACTGTTATATAGGGCAGGGGTCTGTGTGTGATATAGGGCAGGGGTCTGTGTGTTATATAGGGCAGGGGTCTGTGTGTAACTGTTATATAGGGCAGGGGTCTGTGTGTTATATAGGGCAGGGGTCTGTGTGTTATATAGGGCAGGGATCTGTGTGAGCTATAGTGCAGGGGTCTGTGTGTTATATAGGGCAGGGGTCTGTGTGTTATATAGGGCAGGGGTCTGTGTGTTATATAGGGCAGGGGTCTGTGTGAGCTATAGTGCAGGGGTCTGTGTGTTATATAGGGCAGGGGTCTGTGTGAGCTATAGTGCAGGGGTCTGTGTGTTATATAGTGCAGGGGTCTGTGTGTTATATAGTGCAGGGGTCTGTGTGTTATATAGGGCAGGGGTCTGTGTGTTCTATAGGGCAGGGGTCTGTGTGTTATATAGTGCAGGGGTCTGTGTGTTATATAGTGCAGGGGTCTGTGTGTTATATAGGGCAGGGGTCTGTGTGTTATATAGGGCAGGGGTCTGTGTGTTATATAGGGCAGGGGTCTGTGTGTGATATAGGGCAGGGGGTCTGTGTGTTATATAGTGCAGGGGTCTGTGTGTTATATAGGGCAGGGGTCTGTGTGTGATATAGGGCAGGGGTCTGTGTGTGATATAGGGCAGGGGGTCTGTGTGTTATATAGGGCAGGGGTCTGTGTGAGCTATAGTGCAGGGGTATGTGTGTTATATAGGGCAGGGGTCTGTGTGTTATATAGGGCAGGGGTCTGTGTGAGCTATAGTGCAGGGGTCTGTGTGTTATATAGGGCAGGGGTCTGTGTGTTATATAGGGCAGGGGTCTGTGTGAGCTATAGTGCAGGGGTCTGTGTGTTATATAGGGCAGGGGTCTGTGTGTGATATAGGGCAGGGGTCTGTGTGTGATATAGGGCAGGGGGTCTGTGTGTTATATAGGGCAGGGGTCTGTGTGAGCTATAGTGCAGGGGGTATGTGTGTTATATAGGGCAGGGGTCTGTGTGTTATATAGGGCAGGGGTCTGTGTGAGCTATAGTGCAGGGGTCTGTGTGTTATATAGGGCAGGGGTCTGTGTGTTATATAGGGCAGGGGTCTGTGTGAGCTATAGTGCAGGGGTCTGTGTGTTATATAGGGCAGGGGTCTGTGTGAGCTATAGTGCAGGGGTCTGTGTGTTATATAGGGCAGGGGTCTGTGTGAGCTATAGTGCAGGGGTCTGTGTGTTATATAGGGCAGGGGTCTGTGTGTTATATAGGGCAGGGGTCTGTGTGTTATATAGGGCAGGGGTCTGTGTGTTATATAGGGCAGGGGTCTGTGTGTTATATAGGGCAGGGGGCTGTGTGTTCTATAGGGCAGGGGTCTGTGTGTTATATAGGGCAGGGGTCTGTGTGTTATATAGGGCAGGGGTCTGTGTGTTCTATAGGGCAGGGGTCTGTGTGTTCTATAGGGCAGGGGTCTGTGTGTTATATAGTGCAGGGGTCTGTGTGTTATATAGGGCAGGGGTCTGTGTGTTATATAGGGCAGGGGTCTGTGTGTAACTGTTATATAGGGCAGGGGTCTGTGTGTGATATAGGGCAGGGGTCTGTGTGTTATATAGGGCAGGGGTCTGTGTGTTATATAGGGCAGGGGTCTGTGTGTAACTGTTATATAGGGCAGGGGTCTGTGTGTTATATAGGGCAGGGGTCTGTGTGTTATATAGGGCAGGGATCTGTGTGAGCTATAGTGCAGGGGTCTGTGTGTTATATAGGGCAGGGGTCTGTGTGTTATATAGGGCAGGGGTCTGTGTGTTATATAGGGCAGGGGTCTGTGTGTTATATAGGGCAGGGGTCTGTGTGAGCTATAGTGCAGGGGTCTGTGTGTTATATAGGGCAGGGGTCTGTGTGAGCTATAGTGCAGGGGTCTGTGTGTTATATAGGGCAGGGGTCTGTGTGTTCTATAGTGCAGGGGTCTGTGTGTTATATAGGGCAGGGGTCTGTGTGTTCTATAGGGCAGGGGTCTGTGTGTTATATAGTGCAGGGGTCTGTGTGTTATATAGTGCAGGGGTCTGTGTGTTATATAGGGCAGGGGTCTGTGTGTTATATAGGGCAGGGGTCTGTGTGTTATATAGTGCAGGGGTCTGTGTGTTATATAGGGCAGGGGGTCTGTGTGTTATATAGTGCAGGGGTCTGTGTGTTATATAGGGCAGGGGTCTGTGTGTTATATAGTGCAGGGGTCTGTGTGTTATATAGGGCAGGGGTCTGTGTGTTATATAGGTGCAGGGGTCTGTGTGTTATATAGGGCAGGGGTCTGTGTGTTATATAGGGCAGGGGGTCTGTGTGTTCTATAGGGCAGGGGTCTGTGTGTTATATAGTGCAGGGGTCTGTGTGTTATATAGTGCAGGGGTCTGTGTGTTATATAGGGCAGGGGTCTGTGTGTTATATAGGGCAGGGGTCTGTGTGTGCTATAGTGCAGGGGTCTGTGTGTTATATAGGGCAGGGGTCTGTGTGTTATATAGGGCAGGGGTCTGTGTGTTATATAGGGCAGGGGAGCTGTGTGTGATATAGGGCAGGGGACTGTGTGTTATATAGGGCAGGGGTCTGTGTGTTATATAGGGCAGGGGTCTGTGTGTTATATAGTGCAGGGGTCTGTGTGTTATATAGGGCAGGGGTCTGTGTGTTATATAGGGCAGGGGTCTGTGTGTTATATAGGGCAGGGGTCTGTGTGTTCTATAGGGCAGGGGTCTGTGTGTTATATAGGGCAGGGGTCTGTGTGTTATATAGTGCAGGGGTCTGTGTGTTATATAGTGCAGGGGTCTGTGTGTTATATAGGGCAGGGGGTCTGTGTGAGCTATAGTGCAGGGGTCTGTGTGTTATATAGGGCAGGGGTCTGTGTGTTATATAGGGCAGGGGTCTGTGTGTTATATAGGGCAGGGGTGCTGTGTGTTATATAGGGCAGGGGTCTGTGTGTTATATAGGGCAGGGGTCTGTGTGTTATATAGGGCAGGGGTCTGTGTGTTATATAGGGCAGGGGTCTGTGTGTTATATAGGGCAGGGGTCTGTGTGTTATATAGGGCAGGGGTCTGTGTGTTCTATAGTGCAGGGGTCTGTGTGTTATATAGTGCAGGGGTCTGTGTGTTATATAGGGCAGGGGTCTGTGTGTGCTATAGTGCAGGGGTCTGTGTGTTATATAGGGCAGGGGGTCTGTGTGTTATATAGGGCAGGGGTCTGTGTGTTATATAGGGCAGGGGTCTGTGTGTTATATAGGGCAGGGGTCTGTGTGAGCTATAGTGCAGGGGTCTGTGTGTAACTGTTATATAGGGCAGGGGTCTGTGTGTATATAGGGCAGGGGTCTGTGTGTGATATAGGGCAGGGGTCTGTGTGTTATATAGGGCAGGGGTCTGTGTGTTATATAGGGCAGGGTCTGTGTTATATAGGGCAGGGTCTGTGTGTTATATAGTGCAGGGGTCTGTGTGTTATATAGGGCAGGGGTCTGTGTGTGATATAGGGCAGGGGTCTGTGTGTTCTATAGGGCAGGGGTCTGTGTGTTATATAGGGCAGGGGTCTGTGTGTTATATAGGGCAGGGGTCTGTGTGTTATATAGGGCAGGGGTCTGTGTGTTATATAGGGCAGGGGTCTGTGTGTTATATAGGGCAGGGGTCTGTGTGTTATATAGGGCAGGGGTCTGTGTGTTATATAGGGCAGGGGTCTGTGTGTTATATAGTGCAGGGGTCTGTGTGTTATATAGGGCAGGGGTCTGTGTGTTATATAGGGCAGGGGTCTGTGTGTTATATAGGGCAGGGGTCTGTGTGTGATATAGGGCAGGGGGTCTGTGTGTTATATAGTGCAGGGGTCTGTGTGTTATATAGGGCAGGGGTCTGTGTGTGATATAGGGCAGGGGTCTGTGTGTGATATAGGGCAGAGGGTCTGTGTGTTATATAGGGCAGGGGTCTGTGTGAGCTATAGTGCAGGGGTATGTGTGTTATATAGGGCAGGGGTCTGTGTGTTATATAGGGCAGGGGTCTGTGTGAGCTATAGTGCAGGGGTCTGTGTGTTATATAGGGCAGGGGTCTGTGTGTTATATAGGGCAGGGGTCTGTGTGAGCTATAGTGCAGGGGTCTGTGTGTTATATAGGGCAGGGGTCTGTGTGTGATATAGGGCAGGGGTCTGTGTGTGATATAGGGCAGGGGGTCTGTGTGTTATATAGGGCAGGGGTCTGTGTGAGCTATAGTGCAGGGGTATGTGTGTTATATAGGGCAGGGGTTCTGTGTGTTATATAGGGCAGGGGTCTGTGTGAGCTATAGTGCAGGGGTCTGTGTGTTATATAGGGCAGGGGTCTGTGTGTTATATAGGGCAGGGGTCTGTGTGAGCTATAGTGCAGGGGTCTGTGTGTTATATAGGGCAGGGGTCTGTGTGAGCTATAGTGCAGGGGGTCTGTGTGTTATATAGGGCAGGGGTCTGTGTGAGCTATAGTGCAGGGGTCTGTGTGTTATATAGGGCAGGGGTCTGTGTGTTATATAGGGCAGGGGTCTGTGTGTTATATAGGGCAGGGGGTCTGTGTGTTATATAGGGCAGGGGTCTGTGTGTTATATAGGGCAGGGGGCTGTGTGTTCTATAGGGCAGGGGTCTGTGTGTTATATAGGGCATGGGGTCTGTGTGTTATATAGGGCAGGGGTCTGTGTGTGATATAGGGCAGGGGGTCTGTGTGTTATATAGGGCAGGGGTCTGTGTGTTATATAGTGCAGGGGTCTGTGTGTTATATAGGGCAGGGGTCTGTGTGTTATATAGGGCAGGGGTCTGTGTGTAACTGTTATATAGGGCAGGGGTCTGTGTGTGATATAGGGCAGGGGTCTGTGTGTTATATAGGGCAGGGGTCTGTGTGTTATATAGGGCAGGGGTCTGTGTGTAACTGTTATATAGGGCAGGGGTCTGTGTGTTATATAGGGCAGGGGTCTGTGTGTTATATAGGGCAGGGATCTGTGTGAGCTATAGTGCAGGGGTCTGTGTGTTATATAGGGCAGGGGTCTGTGTGTTATATAGGGCAGGGGTCTGTGTGTTATATAGGGCAGGGGTCTGTGTGTTATATAGGGCAGGGGTCTGTGTGAGCTATAGTGCAGGGGTCTGTGTGTTATATAGGGCAGGGGTCTGTGTGTGCTATAGTGCAGGGGTCTGTGTGTTATATAGTGCAGGGGGTCTGTGTGTTATATAGTGCAGGGGTCTGTGTGTTATATAGGGCAGGGGTCTGTGTGTTATATAGGGCAGGGGTCTGTGTGTTATATAGTGCAGGGGTCTGTGTGTTATATAGTGCAGGGGTCTGTGTGTTATATAGGGCAGGGGTCTGTGTGTTATATAGGGCAGGGGTCTGTGTGTTATATAGTGCAGGGGTCTGTGTGTTATATAGGGCAGGGGGTCTGTGTGTTATATAGTGCAGGGGTCTGTGTGTTATATAGGGCAGGGGTCTGTGTGTGATATAGGGCAGGGGTCTGTGTGTGATATAGGGCAGGGGGTCTGTGTGTTATATAGGGCAGGGGTCTGTGTGAGCTATAGTGCAGGGGTCTGTGTGTTATATAGGGCAGGGGTCTGTGTGTTATATAGGGCAGGGGTCTGTGTGTTATATAGGGCAGGGGTCTGTGTGTTATATAGGGCAGGGGTCTGTGTGTAACTGTTATATAGGGCAGGGGTCTGTGTGTTATATAGGGCAGGGGTCTGTGTGAGCTATAGTGCAGGGGTCTGTGTGTTATATAGGGCAGGGGTCTGTGTGTTATATAGGGCAGGGGTCTGTGTGTTATATAGGGCAGGGGTCTGTGTGTTATATAGGGCAGGGGTCTGTGTGTTCTATAGTGCAGGGGTCTGTGTGTTATATAGGCAGGGGTCTGTGTGAGCTATAGTGCAGGGGTCTGTGTGTTATATAGTGCAGGGGTCTGTGTGTTATATAGTGCAGGGGTCTGTGTGTTATATAGGGCAGGGGTCTGTGTGTTCTATAGGGCAGGGGTCTGTGTGTTATATAGTGCAGGGGTCTGTGTGTTATATAGTGCAGGGGTCTGTGTGTTATATAGGGCAGGGGTCTGTGTGAGCTATAGTGCAGGGGTATGTGTGTTATATAGGGCAGGGGTCTGTGTGTTATATAGGGCAGGGGTCTGTGTGAGCTATAGTGCAGGGGTCTGTGTGTTATATAGGGCTGGGGTCTGTGTGTTATATAGGGCAGGGGTCTGTGTGAGCTATAGTGCAGGGGTCTGTGTGTTATATAGGGCAGGGGTCTGTGTGTTATATAGGGCAGGGGTCTGTGTGTGATATAGGGCAGGGGGTCTGTGTGTTATATAGGGCAGGGGTCTGTGTGAGCTATAGTGCAGGGGTATGTGTGTTATATAGGGCAGGGGTCTGTGTGTTATATAGGGCAGGGGTCTGTGTGAGCTATAGTGCAGGGGTCTGTGTGTTATATAGGGCAGGGGTCTGTGTGTTATATAGGGCAGGGGTCTGTGGTGAGCTATAGTGCAGGGGTCTGTGTGTTATATAGGGCAGGGGTCTGTGTGAGCTATAGTGCAGGGGTCTGTGTGTTTATAGGGCAGGGGTCTGTGTGAGCTATAGTGCAGGGGGTCTGTGTGTTATATAGGGCAGGGGTCTGTGTGTTATATAGGGCAGGGGTCTGTGTGTTATATAGGGCAGGGGTCTGTGTGTTATATAGGGCAGGGGGCTGTGTGTTATATAGGGCAGGGGGCTGTGTGTTCTATAGGGCAGGGGTCTGTGTGTTATATAGGGCAGGGGTCTGTGTGTTCTATAGGGCAGGGGTCTGTGTGTTCTATAGGGCAGGGGTCTGTGTGAGCTATAGGGCAGGGGTCTGTGTGTTATATAGTGCAGGGGTCTGTGTGTTATATAGGGCAGGGGTCTGTGTGTTATATAGGGCAGGGGTCTGTGTGTACTTATATAGGGCAGGGGTCTGTGTGTGATATAGGCAGGGGTCTGTGTGTTATATAGGGCAGGGGTCTGTGTGTTAACTGTATAGGGCAGGGGTCTGTGTGTTATATAGGGCAGGGGTCTGTGTGTGTTATATAGGGCAGGGATCTGTGTGAGCTATAGTGCAGGGGTCTGTGTGTTATATAGGGCAGGGGTCTGTGTGTTATATAGGGCAGGGGTCTGTGTGTTATATAGGGCAGGGGTCTGTGTGTTATATAGGGCAGGGGTCTGTGTGAGCTATAGTGCAGGGGGTCTGTGTGTTATAAAGGGCAGGGGGTCTGTGTGAGCTATAGTGCAGGGGTCTGTGTGTTATATAGGGCAGGGGTCTGTGTGAGCTATAGTGCAGGGGTCTGTGTGTTATATAGGGCAGGGGTCTGTGTGTTATATAGGGCAGGGGGTCTGTGTGTTATATAGGGCAGGGGTCTGTGTGTTATATAGGGCAGGGGTATGTGTGTTATATAGGGCAGGGGTCTGTGTGTTATATAGGGCAGGGGTCTGTGTGTTATATAGGGCAGGGGTATGTGTGTTATATAGGGCAGGGGTCTGTGTGTTATATAGGGCAGGGGTCTGTGTGAGCTATAGTGCAGGGGTCTGTGTGTTATATAGGGCAGGGGTCTGTGTGTTATATAGGGCAGGGGTCTGTGTGAGCTATAGTGCAGGGGTCTGTGTGTTATATAGGGCAGGGGTCTGTGTGAGCTATAGTGCAGGGGTCTGTGTGTTATATAGGGCAGGGGTCTGTGTGAGCTATAGTGCAGGGGTCTGTGTGTTTATAGGGCAGGGGTCTGTGTGTTATATAGGGCAGGGGTCTGTGTGTTATATAGGGCAGGGGTCTGTGTGTTATATAGGGCAGGGGTCTGTGTGTTATATAGGGCAGGGGGCTGTGTGTTCTATAGGGCAGGGGTCTGTGTGTTATATAGGGCAGGGGTCTGTGTGTTATATCAGGGCAGGGGGTCTGTGTGTTCTATAGGGCAGGGGTCTGTGTGTTATATAGTGCAGGGGTCTGTGTGTTATATAGGGCAGGGGTCTGTGTGTTATATAGGGCAGGGGGTCTGTGTGTAACTGTTATATAGGCAGGGGTCTGTGTGTGATATAGGGCAGGGGTCTGTGTGTTATATAGGGCAGGGGGTCTGTGTGTTATATAGGGCAGGGGTCTGTGTGTTATATAGGGCAGGGGTCTGTGTGTTATATAGGGCAGGGGTCTGTGTGTTATATAGGGCAGGGATCTGTGTGAGCTATAGTGCAGGGGTCTGTGTGTTATATAGGGCAGGGGTCTGTGTGTTATATAGGGCAGGGGTCTGTGTGTTATATAGGGCAGGGGTCTGTGTGAGCTATAGTGCAGGGGTCCTGTGGGGGGTTATGCAATATAGGGCAGGGGTCTGTGTGTTATATAGGGCAGGGGTCTGTGTGTTATATAGGGCAGGGGTCTGTGTGTTATATAGGGCAGGGGTCTGTGTGTTATATAGGGCAGGGGTCTGTGTGTAATATAGTGCAGGGGTCTGTGAGTTATATAGTGCAGGGGTCTGTGTGTTATATAGTGCAGGGGTCTGTGTGTTATATAGGGCAGGGGTCTGTGTGTTATATAGTGCAGGGGTCTGTGTGTTATATAGTGCAGGGGTCTGTGTGTTATATAGTGCAGGGGTCTGTGTGTTATATAGTGCAGGGGTCTGTGTGTTATATAGGGCAGGGGTCTGTGTGTGATACAGGGCAGGGGTCTGTGTGTTATATAGTGCAGGGGTCTGTGTGTTATATAGTGCAGGGGTCTGTGTGTTATATAGTGCAGGGGTCTGTGTGTTATATAGGGCAGGGGTCTGTGTGTTATATAGGGCAGGGGTATGTGTGTTATATAGGCAGGGGTCTGTGTGTTATATAGGGCAGGGGTCTGTGTGAGCTATAGTGCAGGGGTCTGTGTGTTATATAGGGCAGGGGTCTGTGTTTTATATAGGGCAGGGGTCTGTGTGTTATATAGGGCAGGGGTCTGTGTGTTATATAGTGCAGGGGTCTGTGTGTTATATAGGGCAGGGGTCTGTGTGTTATATAGGGCAGGGGTCTGTGTGTAATATAGTGCAGGGGTCTGTGTGTTATATAGTGCAGGGGTCTGTGTGTTATATAGTGCAGGGGTCTGTGTGTTATATAGGGCAGGGGTCTGTGTGTGATACAGGGCAGGGGTCTGTGTGTTATATAGTGCAGGGGTCTGTGTGTTATATAGTGCAGGGGTCTGTGTGTTATATAGGGCAGGGGGTCTGTGTGTTATATAGGGCAGGGGTCTGTGTGTTATATAGGGCAGGGGTCTGTGTGAGCTATAGTGCAGGGGTCTGTGTGTTATATAGGGCAGGGGTCTGTGTGTTATATAGTGCAGGGGTCTGTGTGTTATATAGTGCAGGGGTCTGTGTGTTATATAGGGCAGGGGTCTGTGTGTTATATAGGGCAGGGGTCTGTGTGTTATATAGGGCAGGGGTCTGTGTGTGATACAGGGCAGGGGTCTGTGTGTTATATAGGGCAGGGGTCTGTGTGTTATATAGGGCAGGGGTCTGTGTGTTATATAGGGCAGGGGTCTGTGTGTTATATAGGGCAGGGGTCTGTGTGTGATATAGGGCAGGGGTCTGTGTGTTATATAGGGCAGGGGTCTGTGTGTTATATAGGGCAGGGGTCTGTGTGTTATATAGGGCAGGGGTCTGTGTGAGCTATAGTGCAGGGGTCTGTGTGAGATATAGTGCAGGGGTCTGTGTGTTATATAGGGCAGGGGTCTGTGTGTTATATAGGGCAGGGGTCTGTGTGTGATACAGGGCAGGGGTCTGTGTGAGATATAGTGCAGGGGTCTGTGTGTTATATAGGGCAGGGGTCTGTGTGTGATACAGGGCAGGGGTCTGTGTGAGATATAGTGCAGGGGTCTGTGTGTGATACAGGGCAGGGGTCTGTGTGAGCTATAGTGCAGGGGTCTGTGTGTTATATAGTGCAGGGGTCTGTGTGTTATATAGGGCAGGGGTCTGTGTGTTATATAGGGCAGGGGTCTGTTTGTTATATAGGGCAGGGGTCTGATA